>NC_133796.1:2030335-2330335 GCF_043250625.1 Sebastes fasciatus | reverse complement strand
GTTCCCATACAATTAAACTACATAACCAAAATACTGTTTTGAGGGAAAAGTATTTTCTGCAGGATTACGGTCGCAGTTTTAAACACGTGGTTGATGTTGTAAATGGAAACAAAACAAAACACAACAAAACTACTGGTTTAGGTTTAGTAAAAAAAAACATCATGGTTTGGCTTTAAATTGCTTAAAAACAAAATGAAAACGCAACGAATGACGTTTCACACGGAAAACAAACAGCGGCCTCCTTGGGTAAAGTCCGGTGTTTCTTGGACCCATCCACCTTTTTTCCTGCCCGCCTGTTAGTAGTGGACTTTCTCACTTGTTATACCCGTTATTATTCAATGATGATTTTATTCAACGTATTTTGTATGTATTTTCATTCATGGTCGCTCTATATACTACGTCACCTGCTCAGCGCGTCGCTCGATATACTACGTCACTCGTTGCAGCCGTACAGACTTACAAATGTATTTGTGATACGTAAAAGACAAACGCTTCCTTCCAAACGTAATTGAGAATGCAATTTATTTGTACGGGAACAGCAGTTTTAGTAGACAGGGCTGTCTCTTTAGCCGCTAAATGCTCCACGATGTTCACCAGTTCGTCTAAGCAGGAAGTGAACAGTGCAGCTCAACAAGTCTGATTATGTCAAACCAAAAATAGGAGCTAAAAGATGCTAAAAAAAACTCAGTTGCAGAGTTGGTGTGAATGATGTGGGCATACTCATTTCATCTATATACAAATATCAATTAGTGCAGCTTTAAAGTTTATTTTAAAGTGTGTAATTTTCCTTTCAGGCAGGTCTTTGCTTAGCAGGAGCATTATCTCATCTGCACCAGTGTTGGTGAAGTTCCTGCATGTGTTCGGCTCATTATAATGGAAATGTGCTGTACAATATGATGTGATATCATCAACCATACACATTTATTCATCTATTTTTTATATGTGCCTAACACAAGCATTATGTCAGCTATTATTGATATCATATTGTTCTGCTGCTGCCCATTACATCCAGTGTGTCTCTGTTTTAGTGCCCTCTCGTCATTCATAATGATGTGACAGGTCATTACAGGGTGGTAAGAGAAGCTCTTAGCTTGTCTCGACATGGCCAAAGATCATTTCAGCTCTCCAGACAGGCGGATCTCAGTCTGAGATAACTAGCGAGGGAGGAGAGAAGCAGGACGATGGATGTGAAACAGACGCTGAGAGGAAAACTAACAGTGGAGGACAGATGTCTAAATTTCCTTTTTAATGTGAGGGGAGATGTCTTTTTTTAATAAATAATTGAAGGCCAGATTTGAAGCTCTAGTGTGAAGTATGATGTGTGTCGTCTCATTGTGAAAAGCCTTCTGTCATGAGGCTCAACAGGAACACCGCCCACTTATTACATCCATGCAGAGTTCAATCACAGTTTGACATCCTGTGCCGTTTCACAAACTGTACATGTTCTTTTTTACAGCTCTCGTTTTAGTGGTGAAATATTTCCGTGGTATTTTGACGTCCTCTTTGATGGATGCCTGCGTTCTCTGTCTCTGTGCCAGGCTGCTCCTCGTGAGGCAGCGGCCAATGTCACTCAGTCAACCAACAGTCAGGAGCTAATGGCTTCTCAGAGAGTCATTTAAAACCCCTCAGAGAGCAGCGATCTGCAGCTAATGACTCTAGTGTGGCGGCAGCCGACTCGGCTAGCGTGCTGCTCATGCTAGTGGCTGTGTGAGGCTGTATTACATCCTAATAGTAGCGTGGCAACATGCTCGCAATGAAGTCCAGCTATGGCTGCTGGAGCAGGTATTTACTGCTGGTGGCACTATTCCTGTTCTATTGTTGTCTTTTAGTTTTATTGTTCCAGGTATACTTGCAGTATAAAAAACTATTAAACTAGTAGTTTACCTAGAGTATACTTTAAAGTGCACTTTCCTAAACTACAAAGTGGGCTACCAGTATAAAACTAGTAAACTAGTAAACTTACACTTAAATTATACTTTTATAAACAGAAAAGTGGGCCTATTTAGTCCCTAGAGGTATTGAAGTAGTAAACTTACAAGTATAAAACTAGTAAACTATCTGTATACTAATAGTAAAGTTGAAGTACAAAAGAAGACGTAAATGTAAACTAGTTGTGTACTCAAAGTTTACTATTCTTAAACTTAAAGTAGACTTAAAAGTATACTTTTATAAACTAAAAAGTGTGCCAATTTAGTCCCAAGAAGTATTCAAGTAGTACGCTTATAAGTACTAGTACATTGCTATTAGTAAACTTACTACATAAAGTATACTTGGGGAAATTTAATATTTGAACTTTACTTAAGTATATTTCATTAAATAAACTTGAAGTATACTGCTTTTTTGTGAGGGTTATCATTAACCTATCTGATCTTGTCTGTTCACGGTTTCCATGGTACTGACCTTTGCTTGCCTTGCCAAAAAAAGCTGAACTTTAGTTTTAACCTGGTTCATTCTGCCAGTTTCATTAGAAGCTTTACCTCCTGTGCTGTTTGCACGTATTTAAATTAGTATATAATATTCATACATTTGGTGCAAAATTGGCCCCTTTCTAAGCAAATGAGCCACATTGCAGTCTTCAGAGAGTCGGTGGGAACTGAAGCACATTTATATACGGGGGTGTCCGCTCAAACTCTTACTTATTTTGGGATGCAATGACAGTCATGGAGAAATAAATGAATGAAAAATAAGGTTATTATATGAACAAATAAATTATGTCTTCCCTCTCCCTCCTTTCTCAAATCCTGGACTTACATGCTTCTCTTTCTGTTAATTGCCTTCAGGAGGTTTGGATGGAAATAGCACTCTGGCCAGTCCTCCGGTCTCTCGCCCCTCACAACCGACTTTGCCACATGGATAATTGCAATCACATGCAAAAAAAGGGAAAATCTCATTCAGCTGCAAAACATTATGGCCGTGTTTCAGCTGTAATATCTTTAGTGAATTGGATGTTAGGATAGCAGTTACAAGTGATGCACAATTCAGTGGCTGCAATCCATTCTTTGTGGATTCACCCCTTATCTACAAGAAGGAATGAGCAGAGTAGTGACATGCAGTCTCTGCGGTGCCGAGGATCTTTATGTATACTGTATATATCAACCCTGTACTCAAACAGCTGTTATTTTGAAGGCCGTATTCATCCTTGCAGTCTTCCATTTTACATGACTGAAAACACTGACAGCAAAAGCCTGGAGGGAAATAAAGAGGTATTAAATGTTTTTATAGATTGACAGTTGTGAGAATGTGTTCATTGTCACGTATTGGTAGATTGATCGACTTCAATTGGTTCTCACTGTTCATCTGATTCCAGCTGGACTTTCATTATAACCCGATCTCATGGGAAGGCGTAGAAATAGCACGACATTTCTGCGTATCATGATAACACATTCTAGGCCTTTTTTTCCACGGTTATATTTAGGAAACAAAACTACGGTAACGACCACAGTTATGTTTGGGCTAAACATCACGGTTGGGTTTAAAATAGTACGTAAATAGTAAGTAAAATACGTACGGAAACAAAGTAACATAAGTACAGAAAACACGTCACTATAGTAACACTTTTGGGACACGAACACCGGCCTCTTGGTTGAAAGTGTTTGTTCAGCCTGTTCGCACATAAAGGCGTATAAATGCCACCATAATGCGAAAGGCGCGTACAGCATGCAATAAGTACGCCTTTCTTGATTTCCACGGGTCATTTGTACGCCATGTATCCTGTACTGACTGCAATGCAAAAGCAGAGTTAGTGACGTATATAAAAAAGTAAGAAAGACCACTTATGGTGGCGGGTGGGGAGGTGGATGTATCCAACAAACACGTGTTCGAGAACGGTGTTGACCGGTATTTGTTTGGTAAGTTACGTTAGTGACAGACGTTACACTACAAACGTCACTGACGTTTGTGACGTGTTTTCCGTAGTTATGTAACGTTGTTTTCGTACGCGTTTTACTGACGTTTTTGGCATGTTTTCCATAGTTGTGTTACGTTGTTTCCGTACATGCTTTACTGACGTTTGTGACGTGTTTTCCGTAGTAGTGTTACTTTGTTTTCGTACGCGTTTTACTGATGTTTGTGACGTGTTTTCCGTGGTTGTGTTATGTTGTTTACATATACGTTTACTTTGTTTACTTATTTTAAGCCCAACCATGTTTTCCTTTACCCTAACTAAGTGTTTTTCTTGCTTAAACCTAACTGTGGACGTTTGTGTGGCGTACAAATGACACGCGACAAGGCTAAAATGCTTACTCATAATGTGGTATTTATGCGCCTTTCTGTAAGAACGGGTTGGTTTGTTGGACCCATCCACCTCCCCCTCCCTCTCCCTCCCTCAACCATCAGTCTTTCTGCCTCTCTTTTTATTCTATGTCACTAGCCCTGAGTGTAGCATACACACATGACACACCAAAAGCAATAAAGCCGTTGTTATTGCACACAACATTGACTTACACATTACCGTGCCATTCATACATCATTCATACGACCAGACTGAACAGTATCCACCAACAGTAGCAGAAAGTAGACCAGCATGCAATGCAGCTACAACGGGTTGTGTTCAGGATCCGGAGTGGATGAGGCACGCTGAGAGAAAGTGCAGGTTCATCAAAATGTTGTATCTTCATTACTTGAATTACAAACTGATGGTATCTGTGTAGAGTTTCCCCAGGTGGGCTCTTACTTTCACTAACTAATTATGGCGTTCAAATAGTGTGTAAAAGCAGGAACATAACATTTACTGCCTGGTACCAGAGTGTGTGTCTCTGTTTCACTGCCTCCTCTCCTCGCTGCCGTCTTCAGCGTTACTGAATCCTCCGTTTAACTGTCTCTCAACATCTCTTCACGCCTCTCTTCACACATCATCTCCAGCCGGCGCTCACCCACACATGTGGAGAAGACGTTTTGACATTTCTGTGGCTGTGAGGGTGGCGCTGCTTTCTGTCGTTATTGTGTGAAAAAAGGCCAGCGGAGTGAGAATCGGGCGGGGGCAGAGCTCCAGTGGGGTATCGCAGCCGTGACCTTTCTGCTCCTTCACAGCGGACGAAACCGGTGGTGGTAAAGCCGCTGCGATGACGAAAGGACGATGAACAGCTCTCAGAAAATCCATGTGGAAAAGAAGGACAAAAAAAATCAAAGAACCCCTGACGAGGTCTGAATAAAAGAAAAGTGCTTTTCTTTCAAGGCTCACAATAACCAGGCGAGGCTACAACATTAACATCTAGTGCTTTTACAATACACTCATTCACATAAAGGTTAGCAGGAGTTGGTTAACTGGTAGTTTGTAATAGCAGCAGTTGGCCGTACTGCTGCTGTGTGTCAACAGTATGAGTTTGATTTTCCTCTACATCTCTACTAAACAAAAGGTAAATCATTTGAGAAGATGGTGCTATAGGACAGAGAATACAAAGACAGACATAGTAATGCAATGCTTCCTGGAATAAAAAAGATTTCTGAGACCCGCCACGATCCCGACTGACTTTACTGTCTTTCAGGGGCTCTAATAGGTTTTAGGGCTAGAGTGAAGATACTGGTATCATATGAAACTAGAAAACCTAATCCATTGGTACCAATCATGTCGTACTACCATGTCGGGAAGAATGCTAAATAACGCTCCAAAGTTGGGCTAAATTTGGCGAGGAAAAACTGGCATGTCCATTTTCAAAGGGGTCCCTTGACCTCTGACCTCCAGATCAGTGAATGTAAATGGGTTCTATGGGTACCCACGAGTCTCCCCTTTACAGACATGCCCACTTTATGATAATCACATGCAGTATAAATGTGTTATTGTCTCCTATTCTAAAATGGTGTATCTGGATATTTCTGCATACTGGGGTCCCTAAACAGTCTTAAATTCCAAAACTTGGGTCTCACTGTAAAGCGGAGACTCTTGTGGATCCAATGAGCCCAACTGGATTCATGTGTGATGATGTTAGTCCCCATAGGAGACATTTCATTGACCTCACTGTATAAACCTGACCTGTGATGACCTCTAGGATAATCACAGCCTCATGAAACTTTACAGCCACAAACTAGAGACCTAGAGCATTCAGAGGATGGATGGATCAGACTAGAGACCTAGAGCATTCAGAGGATGGATGGATCAGACTAGAGACCTAGAGCATTCAGAGGATGGACGGATCAGACTAGAGACCTAGAGCATTCAGAGGATGGATGGATCAGACTAGAGACCTAGAGCATTCAGAGGATGGATGGATCAAACTAGAGACCTAGAGCATTCAGAGGATGGATGGATCAAACTAGAGACCTAGAGCATTCAGAGGATGGATGGATCAGACTAGAGACCTAGAGCATTCAGAGGATGGATGGATCAAACTAGAGACCTAGAGCATTCAGAGGATGGATGGCTTTCCTAGCTAGATTGACAATAAGGGGGTTTCTGAGCAGTTTACACAGATGAGTAGATGTCTTGCAGAAATCTCAAAATGTCAAAAGTTTTTGATCCCAAATCACAGCATGGCTTTTTCTACGGTGTTCCTCAAGGTCTTGGTGTCTTAATGTGGTATTTTGGAGGGATTATTGATCATTTTTATCAATTCTCCAGTGTAAAAAAAAAGGTTAAATTTATCACCTAATCTGTCAACCGGAAAATTGCTGCAACAATTTATGAGACATAAGAGAGCATGGGGATGACCATCATATACTTGAGCTGCATCTCAAATTAATCTTCAGGTTCCAGCTTTCAGATGATGTTCACCACTTCTATGTGACATCTACTGTTGACCTGCTATCTCCCCCTAATGACCCCCTGTACCCGCCTAAAAAAAGACTAAAATGGGTCTATTGTGGGTCTCAGAGAGTTAATGCATCACATACTGAATGTATCTATCAACTCTACATCAACACAACTTCCACTTCCACTTCCAACTTCCACCTAATACCTGCTGATCTCATTGCTTGTGTAAAAAGCTCTGCTCAGCCCGTTGAGGCTCCTGATTACTGTCCAAACACGGGACCCTCGGGGGCTTTCTCTTAAAGTTCGACTATTTTGGATGTGGCTCCGGGGAGAAGAGGCCAACAGGGTGCATGTTCTGTACTGGTCAGCTGTCACCGCAGCACGCATGCCTCCAGGCCACTATCATTCCTCCCACTGGTCCAGATGGCCACTTTTTCTGTTGCCTGAAGGGAGAGCGAGGAGGAGGATTATCTGACCGCTGTCCAAAGCTTTGAAATACAAAGTGTGCTGCTGGAAAGAAACCTGTTGTATGAAAATAATTTGACATGCGCTCTAATGTTCAGAGCATTCGTTTCTTTTGATTAGAGTGGTGTGCACTGTTGGAAGTTATTCCTCTAATAACCTGTTTCATATTTAATCTAATAAATAGTATAAAGCAGGGGTTCTTTTTGATCTTGGGATTTAGCGCAGCACAGAGACCCAATGAATGCATAATTCATACATTAACCTTTTAGAAATAAAGGTTTTTTAAAACACAATCTTGACTGACTTTGCAGACTAACCAAGTAAAAGATAAAAGAAACTTAACACAGCAGGGGTATAAACATGAGCCTGGAGAAAACAGCACCTAACTTACTCTTGCACTGTCCAAACACATATTCTCTGCTTCAGGAAGAACTCCCTCTTGTTTCCTATGAGTTGTGGGTATGCAGATGTCAAACCATTTATTGCTTTTCATTACTTCACAACCTCCAGGTGCTCCACTGCATTTGTAATTTACAAAACCGCATGGAAGATATTTGTCTTTAAATCTATGTTTTGCCTTGACTTCAGGTCAGGCTTAAAGATAACATTACTGATATCACTTACAGGGAGGTCGTGGTGGGATCTTCGGGAAATGTCAGTCGAGCATGCAGGATATTAACGGGCACGCAATGCATGCAAATGGGAAAAATATTCTGTATACATAAGGTTACACTCCTTAACAGCACTCGGAGAGCACAGTGAAAATAGTGCATGTATTCACCCCGTGATTCAGATCCACTCCAAAATATAATGGGTTCTTCCTTGCCCTTTGTTACACCCTTCCACCAAGTTTCAGGAAAATTGGGCCATCCGTTTTTCCGTAATCCTGCTGACAAACAAATCAACAAACCAAACCGAAAACATAACCTCATTGTCGGAGGTTACAACCTGAGACTGGTATCAAGTTTCTCAACTTACTCTCATAAAGAAAGCAAATTGTTTTTTTATTTCAAAATGTTGAAAATGAACAATAAAGTCTTGGCTCAGCCCAAAGGCATAAAACATAAAAAAGATATGAATCTGACTCTGAGTCCTATGCGTCTGGTGATGATCATGACGTCCTTACTCTGGTTTAGAGAACTAGATAAAGGCAGGTGTTTCAACCGAACACGGCAGCCAGCCAGGTCATGTCCTCTATTGTTAAATGGTAATTAAATGCACAAAATACTAACAATTACAAACTGGGTTTTGAATGAAGAGAAAAATAAATCGTGCATATGCCCTGTCATTCAGATTGGCTCCAAAATCTAATGGTTCTTCCTTGGCCCAAGTTTCAGGAAAATCGGGCCAGTAGTGACGTCAGTAATACACTATGATCAACTCACCAGTACCCAATTAAAGATACTGGAAACAATACAGCTTACATATGGGTCAGTCCTTTCCAAAGCAAACAATCAAAGAGGCAGTACACATGTAGCTAATAACGGGAATCCTGCTTGGCAAAAGGGGCAATTATGGAGCTCTACATAGAGACAGCAGAGGATAAAATGGACAAAAAGATGAAAGAGAAGATGAGGGGAGAGTAGAATTAGTAGCACAGACAAAGAAATCTGTTGTTTTTGTTTCAAGAAACATAAAAAGCTTGTTGAAACATCCTCTGTTCATTTCAGCAGAGGCTAAATGTGAACGTGCAATGATTGTAATTATCTGGTAATACTGAAAAAATACACTCAATAATATGATGGTGCTGTAGCTGATATCTCCCAATCTGGAAGGATGTTTTCTTGGTAGTTGAGCAGGAAATAACAATGAGGCAGGTTTTATATAAACTGTACATTATAGAAATGTAATTATGAATTAATCCTGCACATTATGCATTTGAAGTATTATGCTGTGCACGGACAGCACAATATAAGCCTCCAGTGTGTCACCGTGGATTTACTGCTGTGTGCTTTCTGTAAAGAAGACATTTCCTCGTCCTCAGGTAACACCCTAGAGGAAATATCTGCCCAGACAAGCTGCATTTGAATCATTACCACAGCAAGAACAATACAGTTTGTGGTGGGACTGCCAAGTCTTTTCCGAGTCGTAAGTTTTCCCTGACTTAAGATGGCATCAGAAAGTGAAGTCATCGGTGAGTAACCGTCATAAGTGCAAGGTCACACCATAGGGGGATAGTCAGAGATAAAGTGGAGGCTGGATGGAGAAAGATATACTGTATAAGAAGTGGAAAATGCAACAATTTGCTTTACCAAACAAAAATCAGCAGTCTGAGCATTCACTCCTGCTGCAGACGGATTTATAATCGCCAGCTGTTTGGGATGGCTGAGGGGGGGGATTAAGTACCGTCTCTAAGGCGATGGAGGACGGGAACAGGTAGGCTACTCATGAGGGTCAAAATCAGAGGAGCTACTCCAACTTGTTCTCATGGGAAGGCATATAAATAGCACATTGCAAGGATATTCCATGTGTTTTGTAGCAGGCTGGTCTCATACACTGCTCGTAGCTATACCTATGAAAACGAATGCACTTTAACTTGTGTATATTCCACAAAATCAATCTGAGTGTAATTCACGTAATCGTGAACCGGCAAACGCCGTGTTGGGAGGAGGTCGGGGTAGATGACCGGGTCGAAAAATACCGGACTTTCACCAGGAGACCGGCGTTCATGTCCCGTTGATTTATTTGTCACATAAGTTACGTACTTAAGTAACGCCACTTCCAGAGTTATTTTAAGCCAAACCACCATCTTTTCCCAAAATTAACTAAGTAGTTTTGGTGCCTTAACCTGAGGAAGTTGTTTCCTGTGAAGACAGAAGTTTATTTTGAAAGGACTGTATGCATGTAAGGGGCGGAAATTGACACGATTTGTAGGAAAATTAACGAAAAATGAGGAATAACTTTTCGTAGGATATCATATGAACCATTGTATGAGAAGACGTTGCATGAGGATGTTTTTTAGCCTTCATGTGTCATTTGTACCTCTCTTTTGGGTGTCATTTTTACCTCATGCAACAAAACTATGGTAACGACCGCAGTTATGTTTAGGCAACAAAAAACACTTAGGTTTAGGAAAAACATCATGGTTGGGCTTAAAATAAGTACTTAAACTAAGTAAAAGATGTACGGCAACAATGTAAAAGAAGTATGGAAAACAAGTCACTAACGTAACTCAACAACACTTTGGGACACAAACATCGGTCTCCTGGTTGAAAGTCTTTCTCACTTTTAATTCCACGTCACTAGCTCTAAGTGTAGCATATTCACACAGATGCGTTTACATTGCAGTCAGTACAGACTACATGGCGTACACATGACATGACAAAAGCAACAAAGGCGTCGTCATTGCGAGAGGTCTCGGCTTTCAAATCCCGGACGAGCCCCCAAATTATGTTACAACCCCGAGAAAAACTAGTTGACGAGGAGGTCAAACATAACCACACAAATCAAGAGTTGCCAAAAGACAGGTTTTTATTTTACTGAAACAAACAGAAATATGTTACGATAATTAACACAAGAGCTAAGTTAAGTAAAAACCACACTAACCTATGCTAAAAGACTTGCGATTACCATGTCATTCATACACCATTTAGTGCGACCGGGCTTGTTACTCCATATTGATGCGTACCAGCCCAATTCAAGCACTGCGCCCTACCTCACCTTCTGATCTTTATCACTCTTTCCATCTTTTCTCACTATCCTTCTCCTTCTGCTCTTTACTTTCTCAAGGTCGTGTCTTAAAGAACAGCTTTGCTCCTTGATGCATATTTTACTGTCTTTTCTCTCCGTTCCACTGCAGTTTTTTTCATTATAGTGTATGAGTGTCTTCACCTCCACCTCTTTGTCTCATGCTGTCTGACTGTCGTCCTCCAGCTGTCTGGCTTTCTTCCACGCAGTCTGTATTGTAGAGCGGATGTTTTAATTCCAGCTGAATGCTCCACGTCCACGTTTCTCGTTAGGGCAGTAAAAATCCGCTGTGCCTTGGAGAGGCTTTTTCTCCTCCTGTTATTGGGAAGTCGTGTCTACAAAATAAGTGACTTCCCAGCGAAACAGCATGGAACAAAGCATCGTATTAGTGTCTTCTTGTCTGCTGCAGGCTAATAAGCAAACCCACTACTATGAGCCGTGTCTACATGGCTGAAAGAAGGAGGCATGCTGTCAACTACAGATGTTTCTCTTCGATTTGAAGCACATTTACTCAGAAATCGTCTCTGTTCCTCCACTCGCTCCCTCCTTTAAATAGACTCATTGTTTCACTCCATTAAGGATGTTTCTCTTTGTTTTTAAAGCTGCAGTATGCAGCTTCCATCACAATAAAATGCCAACAAATAAACAGGATCTGTTCTCCATTATTAGACCAATTTCACATAAACTGCTGGAATACAATGATGCTCAGATGTGTTGGGATGTTTACCATCTCATGGCGCTGCAGGCAGGAGCTGCGTTCAGTGTGAAGACATTCTCTCAGTGAACAAAAAGCCTCCTCCTGATGTTTGTGTTGTTCTGTGTTTCATGTGTGCTTTGATTATGCTTTAATGTATACCCCAGGACGAACAGCTGCTTTGTGATGGAGATCTGACATAAAACAACAAAGATTGGAGCACAACATTTGTTTGCTCGAGGCGTCCCGCTGATGGTCCCACTGATCGACAGTTGGCAGAGCGGCGAGGACTGCCAGCAAACAAACATGGATGTAAACAATTTAGGATTCTTGTTTTCTTCATTCTGCAAATGTTTAATGAGACTAGAAATGTGTTCAACACATTTATTTGACACATTTTGGGGAAAAACTGTGAATGATTTGTTTGTTTACAAAAAGGAAGAAATGTAAAAGCTCCCTTCTGCAAGTCTTTGCAGACTGATTTGTGCTCCATTGTCCGCATATAGACCCATCCTTAGTTATATATACACATATATGTCAGTCATTAGCAATAAAGCTGTGGACATTACTGCAGAGTAATATCTGACAACATGTTTAAAATATGTTAAATAGATCTGCTTACCTGAGATTCAGTCATTGCAACGAATGTACAAAGCTCCTAAATATGCAGCATATGGACATAAATTATCTTGTGAATACACAATATCATCTGCTAACACTGATGTTGAATCCCTGCAACAGAGAATATCATCACAATGTGTGTGTGTGTGTGTGTGTGTGTGTGTGTGTGTGTGTGTGTGTGTGTGTGTGTGTGTGTGCGTGTGAGAGAGGCTTAAGCAGCTCAGATTAATGCTGGTTTAAAATTCATCCTTGGATGTTGATAATGCTGGAAAAGGTGCTTCAGGGAGCAATTGTTTTTGTTGTTTGAGGGGATTTCCATAATCTAAAGGGTAATTATGATGTTGCTGTGGATTCATCTGTGTCTGACTGCTTAATACGGCTGATGGCGGGAGAGCGCTAAGCTATTGATCTGGGACGGTGAAGGCTCCGCCATCAATCAGGTGGAACGCCGCCCCCCTGTTCTTGTGCCAACTGGACCATTTGACCAAACCTTGTGTCCACTTTGGCCGCAACTCAAGGCTTCTTTCTTTCTTTAAATTCACTCAGGGATTACGCTCCCTCCCTCCCTCCACCAGTCCTGCAGACAGCACAGTCAAACGAGGTGAGGCTTATTCTCGTGACTCTGTGTTCGCTGCAGATGCCTCCAGGGAGCTCCCAGCCTGGCAGGACTCAGTGTAGCTGGCACCGGGCCCAGTGCTCCCTCTTCTCCTCAGGGACTCGGGCTTTGGAGCCGGCCCATGAGACAACTAAACAGTTAACCCTGGGACTACTACGGGCGCTATAGTGCAGACACCCCAGGGATCTCGAGGACCTTTGACGAGGTCTATCGAGTCCCAGAGGGGGAGGACGTTTTGGGACATGCTGCAGGGAACACCAGGCACATCCTCTCACAAGCTCAGACCCTGTGGTCCTCTTACTGCTATATATACAGTATATACTGTATATAGTTGTAAACTCACTTTCTGCATGACCAAAAACGTTTGACTAGCAAGTCAAACGTTTTTGGGCAGGGTTAGCACCCACATCGTCTATTGATCCGTACGTGAGTATAGCAATACTCACGTACGGATCAATAGACGATGTGGGTGCTAACCCTGCCCATGTGATCTCATGGGAAGGCACTTTAGAACAGCACTTTAAAGGACATTTTGTGTCACCCATTTTTAACATGAGTCATTTAACGGCATCCTCAGCCCTCGGCCACACTGGGAACGTCAGCAGCACATGGCGGCTGCGTTAACTGTTGTTTTTTATTTCAGCGTCCGTGTTAACAGGTTACAGCAGCCACACTGCCCGCGTGAGACTCGGCTGCGTCTCTTCTACAGATTTGAGGTCTCACCTATTTTTTACGCGAGCCGCGCGGTTCACAGCAACAACAGACAGTGAAGGTGATCTATTGACTGTATATTAACATCATATCAGCAACATTACTACAGTTTCAATGTCTCTCTGTATATGTTATTGAGATGAAAAAAAGTGAAGACTTGTTTTAAATCAACACTTGCTTTCATTTAAAAATAAAAGCCCCTCAAGCGTTTTTTCAATGGACAGAATTCCTTTTATTCTGAAATATGTGGAGGACAGTGTTGTAGAACATGCAGTGACTTGAAGAGCTACAATGAATATAGTACAGGGTTTTAATTGTGGATTTTTACAAATTACCACACACTTCTTAACCTTTCTCTGTCTAAAATAAATATAAATGATATATAATGAAATGAATTGGCCATTATGAAAGGCAAACTCTATGTATAAAGAAAGAGCTGACAGCAGCATAAATGCAGCCGCCACGCAGCTGATGTGAACACCAGACGCGTCAATCACGCAGTCGCCACGTGCTCCTGACGTTCCCAGTGTGGATAAAGCGTCATTCCCAAATCATCACTTACAGACGCATGATCGCAGTTTTTAAGATTGTGAATTCAAACAAAACTACTTTTTTAGGTTTAGGAAAAGATTGCGGTTTGGGTTAAAATAAGAACATTTGTTTCTATAGAAGATGCATTGCTCAAGTATGATAATATAGCAATAAAATCACAGCTGACTATGACTGACACAGTATAACATGATTAAAGAAATAATGAACAAAAAGGAATAAATAGCAAGAGATTACTGATACCGGCCGACACACACACCAACATGTGAATAAGAGAGTACTGGCACTTATTTTTTCCCACTTCAAGCACTGGTAATGATGCAAAAACACTGAGGCTAAAGCTCACAAGTGCCAGGTATACAGTCTGTTTCCTCACCAGTCCATTAAACATGTAGTCAAGGAGAGCAGAGGGCACTCCCATCGTGCTCTACTGTTTACACCTCTACGGGATTGGATTACATTTCTTCAAGGGAAGGAGCTGAGGGGGGATGTTGAACTCCTCCTGGGTGCAGAATGGAGGAATAGTTATGGTGGAAGGTGAACCATGAAGAGCAAACTGCTCACCAATCATCCCCCCCCCCCTCCCCTCCCAGGTGACTGTTGTCTAATATGCCTGTTACACCTTCCACCACGGCTCATTACAGGTCAGAAGTGGTTGATTCATTAGTTAGCATGCTCAGTCGCTTGTGACAGATTACATCAGATCACACATACTGAAGGCAAACAGAGAGAGCACACCACTAGGAGTGTGTGTGCAGGCTACAGTGTGAGTTCACATGCCCCTGTGTGTTTCCTGAGGCGCATGGCCGGGGGGATGTTGATACAACGTTCGTGTCTATTGCATGTAGGTGTGTCTACATGCATGTGTGCTTTGAGAAGTTTGCAGAGGCGTACGAGGAGCTTCTGCCTATTTGTTTGATTATTGAGTGACAGGAAGCTCAGGAGAGACGTGCCTCGCTGGTTCAGCCGGCGCCTCAGGGCTTCAAGGTCGACGGGATTAGCATTTTAAAACCTCTGCTCCTCAGATCTGTGAGAGGAGAGAGGAAGGAGGCGTTGGAGTGGCAGCAAACCTGGCTGATTCAATACTAGATCTTCTCCCTACTTTCAGCTCCTCCTCGTCTCTTTGAACTGTGTGGTACAGATAGGGAGTTTACCTGTCTCATTACACCACATCACACAACGGCTCCCACAAACAGTCGCTTTCAATGCTACACTTTGCTGGATTTGATCAACAGATATTTTTAGTTTGTCCTGAAACATCCCTGCAGTTTTAATTCCAGTTTAAGTGAATTTTTTGTGCACTTCTTAAATGGCCTGAAACTCTGATGCTGTTCAGATTATTAGTAGAAACTTTGTTCTGTGCTTCTAAACCTTTTCTGACTGCTGGACGTCTTGTGATGAGTTGATGTGAGGACGAACTAAAGGGAAACAACATGAAAAATATATGTACTGTACAAACCCACATTCAACTCATTCAGGCTGTCCAACACATCTGTTATATAAAGTAATCTGGACAGACAGTTGTGGTTCTCCACTTTTGCTGCTGCAGGCTGACTGAAGATGCTCCACTTGTCAAACACTTCAGTGAAACATTGAAACCTCACATGTATGCTTCAATTTCAAATCAGTTCTACAGCAGCTCCAGGTGAGAAACAGTGCTGTAACGGGCTCCTTTGTGGCCGTAACTGAGTGTTGAATTGAAGGTGTGGCTGTATTGGGAGAGTCCCCCAAGGCTCCATACTTGGTCCTATTTTTATTGTCCCTGTACATGCCTCCCCCGGGGTCCATTCTTAGAAAGTATGAAATCTGCTTCCACTTCTATGCAGATGACACGCAACTGTACCTGCCCTTGAAAAAGTAAAGACACAAACTCTTTGGGCCCATTGCTCGACTGTCTCATCAACGCTTGGATGGCTTTACATTTTCTCAAGCTCAACAAGAGCAAGACGGAACGCATTATTTTTGGACCCAATGGAGGCAGCGACGACCCCAACAAGGACCTTTCCCCCCCTGGAAGCTTTTCTTAAACCTTCTGTTCTGGCTTCTCTTCAGTGCGTTTTAGGATTGATTTTAAGATTTTATTATTGACATATAAATCGTTAAATGGGCAAGCTCCAACTTCTCTCTCATACCTTTTAAAACCACATCGAGGACACTCAGATTAACTGACCAGTTGCTTCTGACTGTCCCTAGGTCAAAGTTAAAGCTCGGGGTGACCGAGCCTTTTCAGTTGCAGCTCCAAAGCTCTGGAACGCTCTGCCTCCACATGTTTGGCTGTCCACCATCAAACCTCAAAATGCACTTTTATTCCTTGGCTTTTGGCTTGGCATGAGAGTTGCCCTTTTATAATCCTTTTTCCTTTCTTATTTGTCTTTTATTTTTTTAATATCCTGTTGGTTTTAAGTTGGTCTTAGTGTTTTATTGTGTTGTTTTTATGTTTTTTTATGTTTAATTGGTCAACTTTTGTTGTTTTTAAATGTGCTTTATAAATAAATTTGGATTGGATTGGATACCATGATCTGAATTGGCACCCAATTCTTGCTATGTAAGTGGCTTACTGGGTGAATGATATGAATCATAAGACTCTTCACATTACTGGGAATCCTTTGACTCAATGTTTGTATAAAAAAATACAAGATCATCATTGATCTATTTTCCTCCTTTTTTAACTGAAAAGGTCAGTTCCCCCTGTTATGTAGTTCTTAGCTAGCTCCCCTGTTGTCCTGTAGAAATCCTTGAGCTTAGTAAATAAAATCACCACCTTCCACCTGCGAGGATATGATCTCTCACAAACTTCCTAGTAAAGGTAAACTGTGCACAATGTGAACAATGAATGAACCTGACAAGCTGCACAAGCTGCACTATCATTTTTATGCACAGAGCCTCCATTTACTCAACGGGTTGTTTGTTATTCAGTGAACAATGTCTGCAGCCTGCAGACAGAGGCTCTGTTTCTCTGGAGTAAAATGTAACCTTGAGAGTGTGTGAAGGAGGGAGGTGGCGGTCTAATGTTTGATTGCCTCGGTGTGAAACAGACCGAACCTGGAGGAAAAAAAAACCTGTGGACATTGTTGGTCTGTTTATCTGGTTGTTGAGAAACTGAAGTAAACATCAAGCCACTTTTTCACGGAACAAAACCAACTCGACAGCAGAGAATAAGTCAGACAGAACCTGTGTTGCTTTGCTTCGTGTGATATACACAAAATGTAAGGATGGCAATGTACAGTATATAATATCCCCAAAACTATTAGCTAGATTGAAATCGCATTTTGTACATTCATATTCCCCAGAGGATGAAGCTAACTCTGGTGATCCTCTGACTTTACCTCTATCACTGTAAGTAAACATTTGTAGGTACCATTTTTACCCTAGTGTAGTATTTCAAATAAGTACACTAAATTAACACTATAAGCTTTTGCAATTTAAAATATATATATATATATATATTTATATATTTAAAGTACTCCAAATTACAGCTTAAAATATATTTACATTAAAGTGCACTTTTTGTAAGTGTACTCAAATGCACTTGTAATGAAATTGAATTAAAATAGACTTTAAGAAAGCATGCTATTAGTGTATTATAAGGGATTTGAAAATAATTGTACTTTTCATAAGTACACTAAATTACCATTATACGCATTTCCAATTTAATATACTTTTAAATAATACACAGAAATACAGCTTAAAATAAACTTATATTTAAGTGCACTTTTTGTAAATATACTTAAATACATAATTAAACACAATTAAAATGCACTTTAAAAAAAAGCATACTAATAGTGTATTATAAGGGACTTGAAAATAATTATACTTTTTATAAGTAAACTAAATTACAATTTACAATATACTTACAATAAAGTACACTTTTTAAGTATCACAGAATTAGTATATATAGTTTTAGTACATTTAAGTTAAACCACATTTTGAGGTACACTTTTCAAAAGTACATGTTAAGTTTACTTTAAATTAAGCACAAAAATTAAAAGTAAATAAATTACATTTTGTAATACACTGAAGTATACTACTTTTTGACATGGAAATTGGATGTATTGTCGTGAAATCTCAAGGTGCTTCACAACAAGGGTAAAACAATCACAGACAACGTTAAGACAATTTACACAAGAAACATACGATTAAAAGCGTCAAAATAGGACAAATAAAATGAGACAAATAACTTCCTGACGTAAGTTAAAAGCAGCTAAAAAATACTATGAATAGTGATTATAAAACCTTAGGGGAAAGCTAAAAGGAACATGTGAGTTTTAAGATTAGATTTAAAAACAGCAGGTGAGTCTGAGGCCCTGATTGTTCCTGGGAGCCGGTTCCACAGACGTGGTCCCAGCGACGAGAAGGCACGATCCCCCATGGTTATTGTGACCAAGTCAGAGAGGAGAGTTTTATCTGTGCCGTAGAAAGTCGCCGACGTTTGTACTGTTGAATGTTAAATAGACTGCAGTTATATAACACTTTTATCACAATACAAAAAAAGATAGAAAGAAAAGGAAACTAGACCTGTAACAGCTTCATTTGAAAGAAACCACGTCGTCTCACGGGGGGTTAAAACAAAACTTTTTTAAAATGAAAAATATCAATAGGGCACAGCAATTTATTAAGCCTTGTTTCAGACGGAACCTCAGGAGGCTTCACACATTTGTATCAAGAAAACATTTTATTACTCAGGTAATTCAAGCCACATTATGGGTTTTTTATTTATTTTAAAAAAACATCATGTTCAATAAAAACGCTTTAGGGGATTCAACACAATACAGTAAATACAAGGAGCTAATTAAAGGACTGCATGCAGCCTCCACTATTGATTATGAAATGTCGTGCCTAGGCTGCTGCAACATTCAGCTCAAGTTAATGATTCAAACTGAGAATCTCACACAAAATACGCTGCAAAGCAATGAAACATCATAACCATCTTCTCAAAGCAAATATAAAATCTTACTTTGTACTGCAACTATACTATAAGTATGCAGATAGTTTACTAGTTTAATACTTGTAAGTGTACTACTTCAATATTTCTTGGGACTAAATATGCCCACTTTTTAGTTTATAAAAGTAAACTTTAAGTGTAAGTATATATAGAACTGATAGTTTACTAGTTTTATACTGGTTGCCCACTTTTTACTTTATAAAAGTACACTTTGAAGTATACTCTCAGTAGTTTTTTATACTACTTGTATATACTTGTAGCCCACATTATAGTTTATGAAAGTGCACGTTAATGTATATTAAGTAAATGACCAGTTAAATA
Organism: Sebastes fasciatus; assembly: GCF_043250625.1. Classification (NCBI taxonomy): domain Eukaryota; kingdom Metazoa; phylum Chordata; class Actinopteri; order Perciformes; family Sebastidae; genus Sebastes; species Sebastes fasciatus. The sequence goes on along the minus strand of NC_133796.1, from coordinate 2,311,044 downwards.
GTTTTTATACTACAAGTATACTAACTTACACCTTTCTTAAGTATATCTTGATCGAAAGATTAAGTACAATTATAAGCCAAGTATACTTAAACTTTTCTGTACTTGTCACTATGAGCCAAGTATACTTTTTGTAGTACATAAAAAGTAAACTGAAAGTGTACTCTCTTATTTTAGTAGCACACTTGAATAAACTTCCTTTTGTTTTGGTAAAGGTTAAAGGGACTATTGCTACAGCTGAAATATAGAGTGATATTGTGCTTTTAGCTGACGTGTGTCGCCTCACTGTTTTGAGAAATGCTCGTTCATGTCTATGTAGAGCGAGCACAAGCGCCAGCCAAACGCTGACTTTCGTTGACTTAACGACCACAGGTGTTGCTGTTAACAAGCAATTCTGAAAGTTACAAATAGTCCCTTTAACTGTAAAGTAAATGAGAGGAAATGTAGTTTCACTGGTTTTACCTATTTTCCTACTTCCTGTCTCCTCCTTCTAGTCCCAAACACTTTTGTGTTCTCGTTTGCATTTCAACACACCGTGCTGCTGATTTCACAACGTTTCATCAGACCAGGTTGGTTTTATCAGAGCAGCTCAAACACAGTACTGAGATCTCTAACAGATATGTGTGATATGTGTGTGTTCTCTTTCTCCTTCTGAGGCCGAACTCATCTTACAAACATACATGTATATTTTCATGCATTAGCGTCGCCGTTATTGTAATTGATGATACAATTAATGCTCGTCACATCTGTCATGCAGGCCATTAGCAGCTCAGCCCCTCTGGCTTTCTGTCGTTATGTTGCTGCAGAGCTCAGAGAGCAGGAAGATAAAAGCAAACCGAGCATCAGAACAGAGCGGATGATAGTCGAACAATTAAGATGTCAGGATGGTTCTGATTCTGCAGCTGTTGCTCAGATACGCTAATGCTATGGAAGAGGATTCATGTTCTGAGTTTAAAGTCAGTACGACGGCGTATTAGGGCCGAACAAAATAATTACAGAGCCGAGAAAATACTTTCCTTGATTAAAGTTGCAAATTTACAGCGTAGTTGCACTCTGCGGCTCACGTTTCTGAACGTTCTTGTAAATTTACTTTATAATCTTGCAAAATTGCATTGTTGTTTTTTGATGTGAATTTGGCTGAAAAGGCGTATAAATGCCACGATAATGCACAAGGCGTTTAGCGTGTAATAAGAACGCCCTTTTTTCTAAGCATAGGCATAGAAATGCTACAGTAAGAGCTAAGAGAGGTAAAGTGAGTATAATCTGAGTTAAAAGAGGCTGAGAAGCTCCGCAGAGCTGCAGAGGTAAAGTTAATTCTCTTTAGGTCATTTATCTTTTGATGCACGTTTAATAATTTACATAAGGTTTAAGATCAAGGACTGTTGAGCATAAACCTGCTCTCTTCTGTTCATCAGCGGTTAGAACAGAGCCTCTGGGTTTGAGATAACAATAAGCTGCAGTCTGAACACATGCAAACTGTCACTGCGAGGCCACAGCGCTGACCGCCGGGCCTGCATACAAACACTGCTGTGTAATTTGCATCTTAAACATATTTATTATTTCAGTATTTGTTCTGCTTATTCTGGACAAAATGTCCCCCATTCCACTCCTGCCGTCCCTGAAAGCATTGATTTGAGATAATAAAAAAGGTATGTGATTCAACAGATATTTATCTCTGAGGTCATTTCCTTTTCAATGTCAAAAGAAGTGACATTTTCAAAGCGCGCCTCTTTTCATCGCAGCTGGGATTTTTACTGTCTGCAGCAGTTAGGGCCAGACAGACGGGAGGAGTCGGTCTGAAATTATCCCATCATGCTCTATTAGACTGACAGGCTGTTAAACAAAAGCAGCAAACTGCTGGTGAATCTGTGATCTGTGCTGCAGCTGAAACCGTCTGACAGAGCGCTCCTCCGGGCACGCAGCACATTTAAACATTTTGCTATTGTTTGTTGAATGTGAACACACCCGCTAAGAATACTAATGATAAAATACTGTCTGTGTCTGTATGAAGATAGAATTATTAGAAACCTTAGAACACCAGGGTCTTCTGCTGGCCCCTAGTACCCTTCTGGATGGCTAACATAATCCCAACACCCTGTCTACATCAACCCGGTCTCAAATACCACGACATTACACCGACAAGCATTATAGCCTTTTTGCGTGTCATTTGTACGCCACGCAAACGTCCACAGTTAGGTGTAGGCAAGAAAACCACTTAGTTAGGGTAAGGGAAAACGTCGTGGTTGGGCTTAAAATAAGTACGTAAACTAAGTAAAACACGTCGCAAACATAACTTATAAAAACAAAACACTGGTCAACAACGGTCTCAAACACCGGTCTCATGGTTAGACCCGCCCACCATAAATGGTCTTTCTTGCTTTTTATTGTACGTTGTGTTAATGTAGCATTTTGACCTGGATGTGTTAACATTGCAGTCAATACATACTATGTGGCGTACACATGACGTGGCAAAAGCAACAAAGGTGTTGTTATTGCGAGAGGTCCCGGGGTTCAAATCCCGGACGAGCCCCCAAATTATAGGCTAACTATAGGCTAGAATAAATATCATCAATGAAACAGTATTTCAAAGTTTTCTGAATCTGCTCTATTGATTAACAGAATCAGATTTTACATGACAAAAGTTGGCAGAAGAATTAAATGTTCAGACAAAGGCAGTGATATGTGTGTAAATAATAAAATAATTATTATAGCAGGATTTGCTTTAAGCTTTCTGGTATAATAGTGGTCTAAAATTATGTAAAGTTGCAGATTTTTAGGTCAAAAACCTTCAGATTTTCTTGGGGGAGGACTTGCCTGTGATGTTTGCGGGTCTTTAATTGAAAAGACTGAGCTTCTCGTGTTGCACGGGCCTACTGGGCTCAATAACAGCTTTATCTTGACCATAATTATGACTTTCATATTCTGTTACTGATCAGGAGGGCACTCCATTTAATATCTGTAGCTGTCCATTGACGGAGGGATCTGAATTAAAGTGAAGGGAGGGAAGGGCCTCCAAAACGTCAGTAGCTCCGGGGCCTGAAGTCATATGAAGGCGCCCCTGCAGCAGGACGGTGTCTGTGGGGTTGAGTCAGAATAACCTACAGTGTGTGTGTGTTCACGGTGCTGAAGGAAGATGTCACCCCGTGACACAGTGAGGCTCATGGATGTGTTTTTTAGAGGCAGCAGCCAGTGAGGCAGGTCGGTCCTTTGGCTCAGTACAGAAAAACACCCACCAGACTTCTGTTCCTGTAGCTGACAGGCTCGGTGCCCGGCGCCCTGAAGGTGGGGGGAGGAAGGTGCTGTCTGAGGAAGGAGGTGGTACGGAAATAAACAGCAGAGAGACGCTGCTCATTACTGAACACGGACACACAAGACTTCTGATATAAAAAGCCTGCTTGTGGTCGTCTCACAACCAGCAGGAGGATGCAGAATTATCTGGACATCTGGGGGGAGGTTGAAATTAATATTCATAGTATTGATTGGATGTCATTTAAGAATCTCCCATGTGGTACCAACACTGATGCAGGCTGCTCATACATACATGGTTAGTAGCTATACACACTGTAATTGGTGTATATCCCACAAAATCAATTTGTGTGTAATTAACGTAACCCTGAACCAGGAAATATAGATAGTGGCAAACGCTGTGTAGGGAGGAGGCCGGGGTGGATGGGTGAGTCAAAACATACTGGACTTTCACCAGTAGACCGGTATTTGTGTCCCGTGTGAAACCAGAACTTAAGTAACGCTACTTCCATAGTTATTTTAACCCAAACTACCATCTTTTCCTGAAGTAGTTTTGTTGCCTAAATCTGAGGAAGTTATTTCCTGTGAAGACAGAAGTTTATTTTGAAAAGACTGTATGCACGTAACGAGCGGAAATAGACACGTGTTTGTAGGAAAACTAACGAACAAAGGAGGAAGATATCATACATGCATGAGGATATGTTGACTGGGGATACTTTGACTTTGATACAGGCTCTATAGGGCTGCACGATCTTTAAAAAATATTTAATTTAGATTATTATACCCCCGCGACAACGTAGTCAGGGGTATATAGCGCTCAGCGTGTCTGTCCTTCCTTCTTTCCGTCTGTTCGTGTGTCACACTTTTGTTTACGGAGCAGAACTCGGAAACTATTTAACTTAGGAACTTCACATTTGGTACGATGGTTGACAGTGTGCTCTAGTTGTACCATTTGGGGGATAGAAGTCCAGGGTGCCCAAAATGTCAAAGATTTGGGCCAAAAAATTTGTTTTCCGACTTCAATTTCGTTTCCGGAGTAGAACTCGTTCCATTAGTTCAGTTTTAGCATAGCATATTGCCAGCTTTATGCATTGAAAGGACTTGGTCAGACTTGTATACGTAACTACATTAATTGTGTATTGTGCTGTGACAGCCGGTGCAGCACTGAAGGATTTTTTATTTCACTCCTGTCTCTATAAAATTCAACAGACATGAAGTAAAGTGAAGGTACATCTCAGGCAGGTAGAAGTCACAGATCTTTGGACTCACACAGGCAGCCGGGGTATTTTAAAGTCATCTTCTTCTACAGTATTTGCCCTTTCATGATGAGATAAGTGGGATCCAGAGCAGGGAGGTCCAGCAGGGGTCTTGGCAGGGTTTCTACCTCAGGTTAGAAGGTCCTTTGGTTGGTTTCACAGTCCAGCTTTTATACAGTATGGGCTGCAGTTTCTCTCTGACTGTTTTATGGCAGCAGAAGAAAACGGAGAGAAAGTTGTTGAAGTATTTGCTGCAGTGACCTGACTTGGCTCAGAGTGAATGTTTAAGCAGCAGTTTCCCTGTTAAATATAAGACTAAAGAACTACTAGTCCCGCTCATTTCCCCACAGACAATGTTATTCTTCTGGTTGGATTATCAGTAAAGACATGAGCAGCAAAATAACTGGTTCATTAATATAAAAATGTCTTTGGATAAAACAACTACAACTCCCAAGGTGCATTTCATTAAGAAACTCCCAAAGATCAGACTTAAGTTTCTGTTGCACGCGGCCAGAAGCTTAAGATGAAATTTTATTCAGAAGTTTAAATTAGTTCACTTTCAGACTGCTGAGGCTGATGGGTACTGTAGTATTTGGAGTCATTTCGAGTCATTCTCTACCAACAGAAATATGTGTGACTTCTCAACGTGATCTCATGGGAAGGCGTGAGGCAACACGTTCTCACCCCTCGGTGTCACTTATTCCGTCGCAGTGAACACGTGCTTAATGTTGTGAATTAAACAAAAACACTTGTTTAGGTTAAGGCAACAAAACCCCTTAGTTAGGTTTAGGAAAAATCTATATGGTTGGACTTAAAATTATACTACTTTGTGTAGTATCTTGATGCATAAGGTTTGCGCATAGTTAACGTAACACTTGGTTCACGTTGTGAAGTGGTCGCAGTTAATGTTGTAACACGTGATTAACGTTATAAAACGGTTGCGGCTATAGGTTTAGAGAACAAAACTACTTGGTTAGGGTTAGAAAACACAACATGGTTTGGGTTTAAATGAGTATGCCTGTTACATACTGTAACTTAAGATACGGACGTGAAGTCATGTGACTCTGACGTATAGCGTCACATCGTCAGTAAAAAAAAATAAACTTTTTGTTTCACACGGGACATGAACGCCAATCCCCAGGATGAAAGTCCTGTGTTTGTTTGACCCATCCACCCCACCACCTGCCCTGAGCAGACTTTCTCGCTCTAAGCGTCTAACAATGACGTGGATGGGTTTACATTGGAGTTAGTTCCACACAGACGCTCAAAGGCATCCGTAGTGTTGCAATCGTTTTTTAACACAAAAAACGACAGACATAATTGTGTGATAGATTAACAGAAGATGTTGAGAGAGAGAAGTTTTTATTCACACCTCCACACACCTGACTAATAACTCAAACAGATGTGGCAGCGAGGGGGGGGTTTCACATGCTGTCCGACGATCCGACGAGCACTTTGTGTGAAATATACCGACACCTTAATTCACAGTGAGAAGATATGATCCCTTCCACGTCAGCTCCAGACGAGGAACGTGGGCCAATCCGTCTGACAGAATCATATTCATCCCTCAAACCAACATGCAGACTTACAGCTGACTTCCTCCGTCTGCTGTCCCTCTCTGCAGAACATCAGCGTGATACAGGAGGGTCTTCAGCGTTGACTCCAGATTCTTCTCTTGCTGAGAAAATCCCTCTGAATACTGGATTCCAATAATAAACAACCTGTGTTTGAGGTGAGATATTGTCTCAATATTTAGCAGCAAACACCACTAATGAATTGGATTGCCTGTAACTTCATCTGCTCCTCTCCATCACCGTCTTCCTTCCAGCACAGTTCTTTAATTATCTCTGCTGTACTTCACACAACAAACCGGCTCCATCCAGAGCTTCAGCCAAAGCGTGTAATTTACTTCTCCAGAGTAAGTGCTCTCTCTCTCTCTCCAGGAGAAAACAACTCAAGACTTTTAATCTACTTCATAGCTGCGTAGCTGTGGGTGGGTCTAGGTGGGTCTAGGTGGGTCTAGGTCCACCTCCTTGGCACTCAGGCCCACCAAATCAGAAGGCTTCCTTTTTTTTGCTTGATCATCCAGTGAATAAAGCAGTCAGCGCTGTTTCAATTATCTGACTACGACCATAAAGTGGTAGTGCATCTCACAGCAGATCCTCCTCTTTCACTCAGCGTACAGCCGGGCTGCGGTCGAATAGTCCTGTTCTCTCAGGAAGGTCCCTAACGGAGTGAAATGACCTGGAAGTACCTCAGTAGCAGCCATGATGAGAGCTGTTTGAATCCTCTAAATGCTGAGGAAAGGAGCTTCAATGCTTCCTTTATTATCTCCTTCAGCAGAGGATACACTGGAGCATCCTTTACCAAAGGAAAAGAGAGAATAACATCCCACAATTCCTTGCGGCCGCAACATTTAAAGCGACGCACCATTCGGCCGTTCAGAATAACAAACGATATGCTTATCATGCATATTATTTTCATACACTAATTGGGATTCATGTTTAATATGAGTGGACAGGGATTTCTTTTCAATTTATTTTTAATTAATTATTTATTTGGAACATGTAACAAATAATACATATTATATGTCCTAAAAGAAGTTGGAAGAAGTATATGGTCCTACCCCTTCTCCATAACTCCAACAATTAACTCAACATTTATCATATATTCCTTTATTAATTTCAGTTCCAACCATTACATAATAACGGCCTTCTGAATTTACTAGTAGGTGTAGCAGGCCCCTTCTAACCCTTATCTATGAGGTTGATAACCACTGATAACGGCCATTCAATCGGCTGATAACGTTCGAAGTGGGGGGACAAGAGCAGCGGATCCCAACTCAGCATTTAATCAGGTTTATGAAAAGAGATTCAACAAGCAAAATATATGTTTGGTGATTTGGTGACCTTTTTTTCCTCATCAATAAATCTTGACAGTCAAACCAACAGTGAAAATATCTACTAACACGTATTGTTACAGCCTGATATCTCTTCTTCCTCTGAGTCATAGAGCTCCATTCAAGCCACTTCAGTGAGCCTCACTGTGTCACTGGGTGACATCTTCCTTCATCACCATGAACACACACTGTAGTTTATTCTGACTCAATCCCACACACACCGTTCTGCTGCCGCTAATACTCACTAGAGCACCACATGTGGATAAATCCGCTGCTGAAAATAGTCCCAAACTATGTCCTCCTGTTGGTTTGATTAAAAGTGTGAGCAGCTGTTCCAGGGAGGGACCTGAGTTTAACTGCTTCAGAGCTGCAGGAATGAAATAACTCTGTAAAGTTTAACCTCTCAACTGTCTCTCAGTGAGCAGCTTTTCCTCCGTGGTTAGAAAATGTTAAATGAATCCATAAAAGACAAATAAACAGCGAAGGAGTGCAGCAGGAGACCGGTGCCTACACCGCCCACCGGGATTCTGCAGAGCAACCGGCAGCTCATAGCCGAGAGGGTGGAAGTTATATATTCACCGATCTGTCTCTGCAAAATGAAAAGGAATAACTCAGAAAGATACCGAAAGTTAAGCCAACTCGAGGGGGGGTTGTTGTGCAGCCAGGCGTGCAGGGTTGAAAGAGAGGGACACATTTAATTATCAGTTATGACAAGAGATAAATATACAGAGAACAATTATAGGTGAGAAAATGTAGAATGGGAGTAAAAAAGAAGAAGAGGAGGAGTGTGGGGGAGTGAAGGTGACGAGAGCTGCAGAGGGAAGACAAAATGGGAGAGAAGAGCAGATGGTACTTTATCTCTCTTCACAGAAATGGCATCACATTACCACCAAATTTAATCTAATCTCCACAAAACCGCGACAGATCCATTTGGATACGGCCTCCAAGAAGAGCCGAGGGGCACGACGGGCGCCTTTTTTTTTTTTTTTATCGCTGTGAAGGAGAACGTTGTTCCATTAATCTGCTCCTCTGGCAGCGCCTCAGCCTCCGATCGGAGCCGGCGACGAGGCGGCTGCTGAGCAAACAGAGCGGCTTCTCATGGGAGGAAGAGGAAGAGGAGGAGGAGGAGGAGGAGGAGAGACGAAGGCTCGGACAGTCTGATGTAGCAGAATCCCTCTGCTGACAGAACAAGTATAAATTCTGAATTATGGTATTATCAGTTCTGGTTCTGAGTGAGTGATAAATGGGGGAGTTTATAGCAGTGTGAACGGTGCTGTGAAGCAACTCTGAGCCAATAAAACTCATCAGACCAGCCGACACTGAGACATCCTTCAACCCATTATAGATGCACTCCATCACATCAGTCCTGCCAGTAGCTGAAACCCAACCCCTAAACGCACATCCTAGATATTTAAGGTCAATTCATACTTTCCATGTCCGCGTGTCTGTGTCCAGTTTTGTTCCACCCTCCAGTCCAGTTGGTGGTGTACTGTATATATGCATCTTTAGCTGGTTTGCCAAGAAGAAGATAACAAAGTGGACGCTTGTTTTGAGGAGAGGTTGTGCGAGATCTGCCGTTACCCTCATTTATATAACTCGTCTTTAATGGAATACAGAAATAGCCAGTGAACTCCTGATTTTTAACCTGAGACCTGTGCTATGAAGCAAGTTCAACATCTCCAGGGTATCTTCTGGTTATCTGGCTTCACTAACCCTAACAACAGAGATCACGCTAGGCGGTCCTACGACGCTGGTTATCAACTCAGTAAATCAATCCAGGGTTTCTCAGTCTGGCTGTGAGCGCGTTCACATGAACAGGGAGGTGTTTGCAGAATCTGACCAATCACAGACATGGACTAGTCCACAGACTGCAGACAGACAGGCAGAGAGACACATTTTACAAAGGAAGAAACAATATTAGCAAATACGAAGAAATCAAACACATAATCAGACTAAAAGTAACACAGTTGATGCTGCTAAATAAAGGAAGGACAGCTGGTGAAAGAAAAAACTCCAGATGTGTGAATGTGTAAATTAACAGATTTATTAATTTAACAGAACACTCAACAGTCAGATATAGTCGTCTAGATATAAATAGCATTACTATATGTAAAGGATGGATGGATTACACCTCATTATATCCATTAATTATGATACGGCGTGTATGACTATTTCAACCTTCTCTCAGCTGCGTCCCGTCTCCGGCGGTGTGAAACGGACTCAAGAGCAAGTAAAATAATAAACATAACTCAAAGCGGTAAACACCCACAACATAAATCCAGCTGTCCTTCCTGCATCTGTCAGTTCAAACTGTGTTGTTTTTAGCCGGATTATGACCTAAACTTCTTCTTATGTGTGTAATATTATCATACGATCCGCTCACCGAGCTCTGATTGGTCAGTAGGAGGTGCTTTTATACGAATTGATCTCTAATCTGGAACATAACCTGCTCCGGAGCAGGTCAGCTGTTCAGCATCAGTTACCATGGTGATCTACCCCGGTAAGAAGTGATCCACCTTCGTAGGACGGAAAACCCTGAAGGGTTAACCCTGAAGTTACCTCGCTAACGGCAAATCCTGCTTCGTAGTACAGGCCTCTGGACACCGGAGCTTTGTTTTGTAAGTTAGTGATGACACATGTTGTTATTCATGTTTGTGACATGTTTTCTGTTTTACTTAGTTTATACTTATTTTGTCATTCAGCGAAATGGAGGTCTGTAACTCCTGCGTCAGTCAGAAGCAACTTTCACGACTACAACTGGTTCAGAAGTCAGCTGCCTGCAGGGAGCACATTTAAACCGGTCCGAGCAGCGTTGCTCTGACTTCCCATACCATTTAGAATCAATTTTAAAACTTTACTACTCACTTTTTTAAAGCACAACTTGGTCTGACCCCAGAATCCATAATGGATCTCTACGAAGTCTGAGATCATCTGATCTGCTCCCTCTTGCTGGTCCAATTTTGTGGGCTTTTGCTGTCAGGGCTCCCAAACTCTGGAATGTACTTCCTCCAGAGATACCATCATCTAACTCTGTACCCACTTTTAAAGCACTTTTGGAAACACCTTTTATTTTAGGATAGCGTTTCTATAAGTATAAATATATGTATGTATACATCTGTTTGTGGACGCATGTGTACATTTATACACATTTATGTATGTATATATTTGTTTTATCAACTACCATATTACCACTTTTATTATTATTGATATGTTTTGTGATGTTCTGTTTGAGCAGTTACCATATTATGTTTACTTTATTTATCTGCTTTAATTGTCTTGTGAAGCACTTTGTAACATCTGTTTTGAGAAGTGCTATATATATAAATAAATGTATTATTATTATTATTTAAAGCCCAACTATGACGTTTTCCCCTTTACCCTAACTAAGTGGTTTTCTTGCCTAAACCTAAGCAAGTGTTTTTGTTTAATTCACAACATTAAGGACGTGTTTACTGCGACTGAAAAGTGACGCAGAGAGCTCTGACAAGTATGTGACGAGCTGAGATGAGAACGTGTTGGTTTGGTCCATCTGAAGCATCAGAACGGTAGTGATAACCACTGATAACGCTCATTCAACCAGCTGACAACATTTGAAATGTTGATATAAAACACATCTTGATCATATACTTCTCTGGGCTGAGTGTTCGGTCAAACATTGTGGTTTCTCTTCACGACTATTGACGCTCATTTTAAAGTTGCCAGCATCAAGACTCCCTTTTCCAAGCGGTCAATTGTCTAATAGTTTTAGCTCTAATGGATTCCAATAGTCACCATAGTTTGTCTGCAAACTTAATGTTTGAAGGCCACACAGCTCAACACCTGGCCAGGTCATCACTGAGTCACTGAGGAGGCATTTTAAACGGACTCGCTGCCCCCTGGAAGACGAAAGACTCAGCTGTCCTCGTCCCAGGCTGCTACTTATTGGATATGCAGATACAGTCTCTTTGCTGTGGATCGGTACAGGTAGCCACTGAGTCACTCCCCCCCCTGCAGGCGTCCCATGTCCTCTCCTGTCCACCTGAACATCACAGCATGCGTCCAGATGGGCTTCCGACCCCGGCGCTCTGTGCAGGAACTCAGAGGTCACGGCGAGCTATAAGAGAAGGAAGATAGTCCAACACAGCAGCAGTGACATTCACACAGAATGACTGCTCTTCGGTGGAGATGTAATAGGATTATATGCAGGTGTAGAGGTTTGACTGTGCAGCCTGAAGGAGTGAGGGAGGACGAGGAAGATCGCCGACCACAGCAGAAAACATCCAGCCAGGACACTTAAACATTCATGCCGTCTGAATATCTGAGAGCCGAATCTCTGCTTTCTTTATTTGTACATTTATGGGGCGATGAAATGGCGAATTCTTGGTCACATTTGAATAATTCAAATTGCATGAATCTGGTTCATTCCTCCCATGTATAAGGCTGCATCATTTATAGCATCTCACGGGCTGAAGTTGGTTCCAAGAAGACACTCTGACAAGGTCACGGATTAAAATCAGCACATCGTGTTCCTATAAACCCGGGCTCACCTCCACCCCAAAGTGACACTTCCATTTCAGCAGAAATCTCACATCATCACACTGGAAGTTATTAATGTTTAGAGCTCTGAATTTTAGGAGGGGGTTATTTTCAAATATGCCCAAGATTGACAGAGAAGATGCAGATTTCCTGCTGTGCCTGATGTGCACATAAGCACGGACGGTTCTGTGGTTCAAAACTACACTAAATGTAACCAGTGGATATCTGTTGCGTCCGTCGTAATTGTGGCTTGACAGCGCGCAACATCACTCTCTATAGAGACTGTGCTGGCTCTCTCATCTCATGCTTACAAATGAATGAATGAGTGGAACATGATAAACATCTATGTAAGTATGATATTGTTATTTTAATTGTAGTGAAAACAATTCGACAATTTGTTAGTGACTGTTTAAAACCGGAACATTTGAGTGTTTTACAGATATTTGTTGGGACTCGGGACACATTAGCTTGAAAACTGGGACCGTACGGAGGAGGTCGGGGTGGATCAAAAACACCAGACTTTCACCGGGAGACTGCTGTTGGTGCCCCGTGTGAAACCAGAAGTCAACATTGATTTATTTGCCTCATAACTTCGGTATTAAGTTACAGCACTTCTGGAGTTATTTTAACCCAAACCACGATCTTTTCCTAAACCTAACTAAGTTGTCTGCTGCCTAAGCCTAACCAAGACAGTGAACCTAACTAAGTAGTTTATTTTGAAAAGACTGGAGCGTCAAGTGTTGTTGTTGAAAGTCGTGCTGAGCGTCACGAAAAGAAAGAGTCATGTCTACAGTATGTACACGAATCAAATAGATTAAATTTCATGAGTATTTCATGAACTGCCGTGAGACTGAGTTGTCCTCCCACAGGTAGACGGATCAGGCAGCACATCCCCCCCCCTCCCCTCAGGGCGTTGAGCATCATGTTGCTCAGAAACAGAAACAGAAAGGTCTGCTGGGTCTTTTCATCGTCAGCAGGTTCTGAGTCTGTAAGGACCGACTGCCTGCGGAGGAAACCTCACCGCTGGAGCCGAGCACGGAGGAATCAGACACTTTAGCTGATGTTTAATGCATCAGGACGGCGCTCTAAACCTGAACTCCACGTTCAACAACAACATGTGGAGTTCAGCTGGATGGTGCAGAGCAAAGAACAGTCAAGAATCACCAAAGTCCATCTGGGGACCTTAAATGTCTTGTATTTGTCCCAGCATTTCAATCTGGATCAACATTGCCGTCCCTAGAGCCTCACCGCTAGTATGGCTAAAAATGTTCTGAGGGAAAGTTGAAAAAATAAATAAAACAAGTACAATAAAGTGCCATCATCAAACCAGAAACTAAGACCTAAAATCTGCTGGACTGAACATAGAGTCTCTTTAAGGGAAAACGTCATGGTTGGGCTTAAAATAAGTACATAAACTAAGTAAAACGCGTACAGAAACAACGTAACGTCAGTACTGAAAACACTTGACAAACATCACTAAAGTAACTTGCAAAACATAACACCAAGGTCTCCCGCTTGAAGGTCCTGTGTTTGTTGGACCCGCCCACCATAAGTGGTCTTTCTCACTTTATATACTACATAACTAGCTCTGAAGTTAGAGTGAGACTGGGCTGCTTTTTCAGAATAATGGCAAAAAACGGAATATTTTGTGTAGGTAAAGGTAGTCAGATAATGTTCGAAAATTTTTAGAAAAATCTCCAAAAAATGCCTAAAAATGTAGAAACGATATCCGAAAAAGGTCCCAACATTTTTTTAGAAAGAAAGTTTGCAAATGTCTGAAAAATGTAAAAAAAAAATCTTAAAAATGTAAAAAAAACAAAAACATTTTTCGTACATGCCTAAAAAATGTACGAAAAAGTCTGGAAAAATTTCCAAAAAAGAGCTGAAAAATGTAAAAAAAAAAAAAGAAAAGTTAAATAAAAGAGTATCCGAAAAATGCCAAAAAAAAACTCTGGAAATGAAAAAAAAAAAAAAAAAGTTTAAATATTTTTCCAAAAATGTCCGACAAATGCCCCAAAGAAGTCTGAAAAATGTAAAAAAAAAAAATGCCTACAAATGTACGAAAAAGTCTGGAACATGTCCAAAAGACATCAGAAAAAGGTCAAAAAAAATTTAGGAAAAAAGTTCCGCAAAGGTCTGAAAAAATCCAAAAAAAGAGCTGAAAAAAGTAAAATTAAAAAGGTATCCGTAAAAATGCCAAAAAAAAACTCTAGAAATGAAAAAAAAAAGTTTAAAATGTTTCTAATAAATGTCCGACAAATGCACAAAAAAAGTCTGAAAAAGTTAAAAAAATTTAAATAAAATCTGAAAAAAGTAAAAAAAAAAAAAAATCTGACATTTTTTTTTTTTCTTACTGTTTTTCAGATATTTTAGACTTTTTTTAAACCTTTTTTTTTGTGAAAATGTTAAACTTTTTTTTTTTTTTTACATTTTTCAGCTCTTTTATGGACTTTTGCGGGAGACTATTTTCTCAAAAAAATTGACCTTTTTCTGATATCTTTTGGACATTTTCCAGACTTTTCCGTACATTTGTAGGGATTTTTTTTTTTTTCAATTTTTCATATTTTATTTGTATTTTTTTAACTTTTTTCAGATATTTTCAATTTTTTTCAATTTTTTTTTTTACCTTTTCAGACTTCATGGCATTTTTCGGACACTTTTTTATTTAACTTTTTTCTTTTTACCTTTTTCTGATGTCTTTTGGACATTTTCCAGACTTTTTCGTACATTTGTAGGTTTTTTTTTTTTTTTTTACATCTTTCAGCTCTTTTTTTTGACTTTTTCAGACCTTTGCGGAACTATTTTCCAAAATTGTCTTTTGACCTTTTTCTGATATCTTTTGGACATTTTTCCAGAGTTTTTCGTACATAGGCATGTACGAAACATTTTTAAAAAGTCTAAAAAAGTAAAAAATTAAAATAAATAAAAAAATGCCTAAATATTTACGAAAAAGTCTGGAAAATGTCCAAAAGATATCTTAAAAAAGTACAAAAATATTAGAAAAAATGTCTGCCAAATGCCCCAAAAAACTCTAAAATTGTAAAAAAAAAAGAAAATGTGGTCAAAAAAATGCATTTTCTGTGCATGTAAAGGTGTTCAATGCATCCTCAGTTTGTCTTGGGTGCATTCACACCTGTACTTAGAGCTGTCCACTTGTAATCGGATCAACCGAGGCCAGGTGTGAACAGGCCCACTGATTACAGTTCAGAGTTTTTTAAGCTTCAGCCATACAGTAGCTTTTTCTCTGACATTCCTCCTCCTCTTCCTCCTCCTCCTCCTCCTCCTCCTCCTCCTCCTCCTCCTCCTCCTCCTCGTCCATGTCGAATCCTGGCTAAAGTGGCAGCGGAAAGCTCGATAATCTGCCAATCTCTGCGGACATTACCGGCTCTGGCCGGAAGGCAGGTTGCCTTAATTTCCAGTAATAGGCGGTTATTACCGAACAGATCTTCTTAAAATGGAGTAGGTAATGGCCCGTGGTGCTTTGGGTTCTCGTCTAAGCTGCCTATTAGAGCTTAATGTGATTTACACTGCAGAGGTACAGCAGAGGAGAGCCGAGCTAAATCGGGAAGAGGAGGAGAGTGTGCAGCTATCTGTGGATTTCTGAGGGTGTGTGTTTGAAAATGAATCCATGAAGGAATTTAAATTGAATGTGATCTACTTTTCTGCAGGTCTGCCAGAGAGGAGGAACGGTAGTGCAGGAGAGGAGAGAGAAACCAAATCATCAAGTGGGATTCAGTTGTGGGAGGATTTCCGTTTGCAGGAGTTTTGTGTGTGTGAGTCAGTCGGATATGTGAGCGAGGATTAATCCCTGAAGTCAATTTCATGACTTGCGGCAGTAACGCTGCTCTGTATAATCTGTAAGGAGAGGAGCAGGAAGTTGTGTCGTATGATGAATCCGGCGGGATCCTCGGTGAGAGCTCAGCACCAGTTTACCCTCATGATGACACACATGAGATTCGAGGATCATTTATTGTCATTCGGCAACACAATGAAATGCTGTTGTAGCCTTCGTCCATACATGCTACACAAGAAAAACCAGAACAGAAACAGTCCTGCATTCCTGTAGTGCAGCTATAAATGTAAACAGCAGTCCGTTCTCATTCCCAGGGCGTCAAATACCGACGCTTTGTCACGGCCGTCGGCGACTGATACCGCTGCACAAGGCACCTTTTAGCGCCGGTATATGCGACGCCCCCGGCTTTCCATTAACTATAATGTAAACCCTTCCGCAGCAACAGTAAACGCTCTGAGAAAGTGCTGTGATGACGTAGTTTAAAGAGCAAAAGAGACACACACAGGTCAGGTGTGAGGGAAGGTGGATGGGTCCAACAATCACAAGTCTTTCATCCAGGAGACCGCTGTTCATGTCCCGTGCGTTACGTTTCACTTTCACTTTACAATCAGCTGATCGTTCGTGTCACATTTACACTGTAAAAACTTAGTTCTAAACCAAACCATGTAGTTATTTCCTATACCTAACTATAATGTTTTTGTTTAATTCACAACATTAAGCACGTGTTTACTGCAAGCGAAAAGTGACGCTGACTTTTCGCTTGCATTTAGCATAAAACAGTATGCTCCAATCATAACATGGCAAACTGCAGCCCAACAGGCAACAACAGTTGTCAGTGTGTCAGTGTGCTGACTTGACTATGACTTGCCCCAAACTGCATGTGATTATCATAAAGTGGGCATGTCTGTAAAGGGGAGACTCGTGGGTACCCATAGAACCCATTTACATTCACTGATCTGGAGGTCAGAGGTCAAGGGACCCCTTTGAAGATGGTCATGTCAGTTTTTCCTTGCCAAAATTTAGCGTTAAGTTTGGAGTTAATTAGCCTCCTTCATGGCGAGCTAGTATGACGTGGTTGGTACCGATGTACCTGTCGTCTCACCAGACTACAGAGCAGCTTCTTTCCTCCGGCCTCCTCAACTCATCCTCCACACTCCACCATAACATTTTATTTTTTCTTGTATAGCATAGAGGGAATACATCTCCTCATTGTTGTTGTGCAACCCTGTTTTCAGTAACCTTGTGGAAGGTGACAGTGTTCAGTATAGCCTACGGACAGGAAAGAGAGAGAAGTCTGACATGCAGCAAAGGTCCCCGTTCAACATCAACATCAGTGATGTTCCAGTTGTATATAGGATGCATCTTAACCACCAGGATGCCCCGAGACACCTTTCTGCTAGGAGGACATTTATCTTTAACAGACATCAGATAGAGACGCTGCTATCACTGACAGAGAGAGTAACTTCAGAGTTACTGTATGTGTCATTTCTTTGGTTCTACCAGATAAATTATGTAGTCTTCGGTTCCTCCTGCAGGTTCTGGACCTTTTTAAGATGCTACTATCACTCGTTAATCTACCGTCATTCCTATTAGCTATGACGTCTTCAGTTGCAACGCTTTAATATTATGAGAATAAAGTGATAATATTATAAAGTAGTACATTTAGGTGTTATTTTAGAGGGGAAATAGTGTGAAAATGAGGAACGTGGAGCATCTTGTGAAGTTCTACTTTAGTTTAGGTTTCACAAATAACCAAATACTTTATTCTACATACTATATCTACTTCATCTTTGGGCTCATCAGCAGCACATTATCATCAGGATCAGGACCTGGAAAAGATTGTGAAAGAAACTGAGTTTATTCTGCAGAAAGAAACACATGGACCTGCTGGAGGAAACTGACTCTTTAGAGGAGGAGGACATTACATTTTATCTCATAAAGTTATGACTTTATTCTCGCAATATAACGACTTTTTTTTCTCGGAAAGTTATGACTTCATTCTCGTAATATAATTACTTTTTTTTCTCGTAAAGTTATGACTTTGTTCTCGTAATATAACGACTTTTTTTTCTCGTAAAGTTCTGACTTTGTTCTTGTAATATAACGACTTTTTTTCTCGTAGTTATGACTTTATTCTCGTAATATAACGACTTTTTTTTCTCGTAAAGTTATGACTTTGTTCTCGTAATATAACGACTTTTTTTTCTCGTAAAGTTATGACTTTATTCTCGTAATATAATTACTTTTTTTTCTCGTAAAGTTATGACTTTATTCTCGTAATATAATTCCTTTTTTTTCTCGTAAAGTTCTGACTTTGTTCTCGTAATATAACGACTTTTTTTCTCGTAGTTATGACTTTATTCTCGTAATATAATGACTTTTTATCTCGTAAAGTTATGACTTTATTCTCGTAACATAACGACTTTTTTTTCTCGTAAAGTTATGACTTTGTTCTCGTAATATAACGACTTTTTTTTCTCGTAAAGTTATGACTTTATTCTCGTAATATAATTACTTTTTTTTCTCGTAAAGTTATGACTTTATTCTCGTAATATAATTCCTTTTTTTTCTCGTAAAGTTCTGACTTTGTTCTCGTAATATAACGACTTTTTTTCTCGTAGTTATGACTTTATTCTCGTAATATAATGACTTTTTATCTCGTAAAGTTATGACTTTATTCTCGTAACATAACGACTTTTTTTTCTCGTAAAGTTATGACTTTATTCTCGTAATATAACGACTTTTTTTTCTCGTAAAGTTATGACTTTATTCTCGTAATATAACGACTTTTTATCTCGAAAAGTTATGACTTTATTCTGGAAATCTCAGATTTTATTGTTCTCCAGTGTGGCCCCTTATACTCCGTCGTAAGCTTGGCACCTTTTTAACATGAACTCTTTTTTTTTCTTTTTACGTCCACATTTCAATTTATCTTAACCTGACCAATCACAGGTGTTTGTTGTGAACATGCTCAGATTAACCACTTTTTGTTTAAATCACAGCTGCAGATGCTGTTTAGTCATATTATAATGAATAATCTTTTTTATTATTATTTATTATTATTATATTCACTTTTTAAAATAACATTTTTTAAACCCAAAATTGAGATTAATCTCCAATCTTTCTTCTTTAACCGTCTTCTCTTTACTGACTCTCTCAGCTTCATAATCCTCCACCACTGAGTATTAACACAGAAATCTGGAGTCCGTCCACGCGGCTCGCCTGCCTGCAGTGATGGAGACTCCAGGTATCGAAGCGCGGGTCACCTTCAGCTGTCCGCCTGCAGTTTTTCCTCGCCGTCGCTTCTAATCTGCCGCTAATTAACCAGAATCTGCTCGTTAGCCAAATAATCCATCAAACGGCCAATAAGGTTTAAGAGAACACGCTGCTACTTTTACATTACAGGTGAACAGACACGTATAAACGCTCTTTCAGGTCAACGGCCATCAGTTCTTCAAGTTAAAACGCCGGTTTCTTTAACTTGAGTATTTCAGTTTGGTGACATTTTCCTCCTCCACATTACAGAGGGAAACATTGTACTTTTTACTTCACTGCATTAATCTACCGGCTGAAGTTACTTTAAACATTAGAGAAACTTATCCTTCCAATCTCACCCTTATTATTATTTTGTCTTTCTTGTTGCTGTTTTTTCTGGTAAGTAGGAAGGACTTTTTAATCTTCCTTTGTTTCAACCATTCCCTTATGGAGGACAGAACCTGCCAAATTAAAAAATAAATGAATAAATAAGTAAATGACTCAATAAATAAATAGTCATTAAATGCAGCAAAAATAATCTT
Organism: Sebastes fasciatus; assembly: GCF_043250625.1. Taxonomy (NCBI): domain Eukaryota; kingdom Metazoa; phylum Chordata; class Actinopteri; order Perciformes; family Sebastidae; genus Sebastes; species Sebastes fasciatus. The sequence goes on along the minus strand of NC_133796.1, from coordinate 2,291,541 downwards.
ATAAATAAATGTAGCCATTAATTAATTATTCAAATGTGCTTTAATTTGCTTCTTTATTTATTTATCTTTGTATTGATTCCCTTATACTTCTGTTTAATTTTCCCTTTTATTCATTTATGTATTTATTATTATATATTATTATTTATTATTATTTATTTTAATTCCCCAAACTTATTTATTTCTGTATTTTTAATTTATAAATTTATTTATTTATTGCATTTATTTTTTACACATTTCTTTATTTATTTTTGCCTAATTATGCAAATGAGGGGTCTGTCACTCAACATGTGTCATCATTGGGTCAGAGTGCATGACTATATATGTATGTTAGTTAGCTACCTAGCTAACAGTGTCTGCTTCTGCTTATCAGCTCCAGTCTTCATTCCTGGCTCCGTACAGCGGGTCGTCGGCCTGCTGCTGTTCCCCCCCGCCACTGCCTCGTACCGCTTTATTCATTTATTTTTGATTATGACAGTTTCCATCCTCCAGATTTCCTTCCTGCTTTCCTTGATATTTTTTCCGTCTGATGTAAAAACCAACCAGTGTTTTCTGATCTACCGTCCCGTCAGCAGCACCAACATCAACACTGTTTTTCATATCCTTAAGAATTTGTTATAAACTAGAAGAGCACTCAGAGAGCGCAGACCTCCGTCGAGGCCGTTTCCATAAGTGTTAAATAATGTGTGTATCCGCCCCGTTATTCAGATCCACTCCAACATGTACCGGGTCCTTCCTCGGCCAATGCTACCGACAAACCGAAACATAACCTCCTTGGGTGCGGTAGAAACTGTTAAAGATGATTTATACGTCTGTTTTCACAGCCTCTCCTCTGGTAAAGGTTAAAAGAAAAGAATGTGACAGGCGGTGGGATCTGGGATGTGGTTTTAATGTCACATGTCTTTGTGACTCATCCATCCATCCCGGACTCCGTCACCTAGAGGTTTTATGGGACCCTGAACATCCAGATACTGGATTCACCGATACCTTCAGTAAAGACAACATGAATGCAGGCCCTATTGAAATTGCTTTGTTTATTATTATTATTTGAGGGGCTAAAGGTGCTCAGAAAATGACCAAATTTGACACATGTATCAGGACTGGTGAAAAATTAGATATTTTCTGGGTCTCTTGCTCGGATGTGATAAAATGGCTCGATAGCGCCCCTGACAAAATTACTAAAATTGTGCCCCTCATTGTGGTTTCACCTAGAAGTATGAAATTTGGCAGGCATATGTAACATGTCGAGACGCACAAAAAAGCCTCTTGGAGGTATACCGTAAACCCAACAGGAAGCTGGCCATTTTGAATTGAATGTGTTATTTTAGGACTTTTTTTTTTGTGTCCGTTGGTCACTGAAATGCACGGGTGTGTCGACCGGCATCCCGCCAGTGCAGCTTGCAGCTTTAATTATTATTTATTTTACTTCCACTGAGAGCTCTGACCAGACTTCAGCACAGATGCTCCAGATGTAACTCTGACAGTCATTGCAGGATGAGAAAAAATTCAATCAAGCCTCAAAATGTTTCCGACTCATCGACTTTCATTCTGTACGTTTGAGATATTTTTCATTGGTTGGATTATTTTTCTTGGGTCTTTTTTTTTCCAACAGAGAGCAATTCCTATTTGTCACTGGCATTTGTCTATTCTGCATCTTTAGTATTTATAGTTCTGTTTTTTAGAAACTATTTTTCAGGCATGTTTGCTCTTTGGTTGGTTGACTTTGAGAGAAAGGATATGTTGGTGGGATTTTGTGTTTTAAGGTATTTCATTGGTTGAAAATGTACTTTATTTTAATGCCATGTTGGGCGTTTGTTGTCATGTTTGTGATTGGTGCTGTAATCCATCTAGAAGTAAGTTACCCAACACTTAACTAACGCTAGCATCCACAGCTAATCTGGACACGTTCAGCTAGCTGTATACTGCTGTACTGTAGCGTGCACTCGTAGTGACGTTTTGAATTCCTGACTCCCTGCAAGATGTGTTATGTATATACAGTATGTTACACTGCAACCTGATCTCATGGGAAGGCATATAAATACACGACTTTATGGAGAGGAATTCCTTGACTGATTTTTCTGGGTCTTCTGTGGTTTGTTCAGGAATGCCGATGAAAACTAGATTGTCTCTCGTACCGTGTGCTTCTCAGTCCAGACTGGTTTCCTTAATGGTTTTGTTTTCGGCGGTAACAGAGGTGAGCTGGGTGTTTTTTATTTTATTTAGCGAATGCAAAGTCCTCGAGCCAGGCGGTTGCCTCCTGGTCGGCTGTATGGAGGGTGACTAACCCTCCTTTTAGACCTTGGAGTGGGAAAGCTTCAATGATATGTTCCATTGTTTGCACCTCTCCACAGGCACACAATGGGCTTGGGCTCATTTGTGAACGCTGGCCAAGCAGGGGCCATGTCTGGACCTGAATCTATTGAAGGTTGACCACTGTATCCTTGGCAGGTTGGTGCCAGGGACCTGTTGGGTGGGGGTCTGACACCAGATGTTTGTTTGGGCTCCCATTCCTTCTTCCAAGCTGATTGGGTGGTGAAGTCGACTGGTGTGGGATTCTTCCAAATCGGTCGTCTAGATGGAAGACGGGCAGTGGGTGGGTTGAAGATGTCTGCATGAATTTTAAGATGTGGAGAGTCTTTGACCTTTTGAAGCATCCTTTGAGTAATTGCTACTCGCCGGATATGTGTGGGGGTTATATTGGATAAGACAGGGAGCCAGCTGGGCTGTAATAGTGTTGACGGATTGTTGTAGTGCCTTGTTGTCTTTAGTCAGTTTTTGTGTATTTGGTCCAGGCTGTGGCGCAGTGCCTGGAATTCCCTTTGCAGTGTTTTGATGAGTTAGAGTCTGGCGTCAAGTCCGGAAAGTTTATTTTTGATGGAGATGAGAATGTCTAGTTTAGGAAAAACATCATGGATGGGTTTAAAATAAGTACATAAACAATGTAACATGAGTACGGAAAACACGTCACAAACATCACTAACGTAACCTCAAAGTAACTCAACAACACTTTGGGATACGAACACCAGTCTCCTGACTGAAGGTCATGTATTTGTTTGGGGAAAACTGCCCAAATAATCACAACAAGACTATTTGTATCCGTCCTACACAAAGAGAACTGCCCAATCTGGCAAACTGAACTGAAACTGAATCATACTCAACTACTCAACTTCTCCCAACAAATCTAAAACGTGTGAACTCTGAAGGCTTTTAGCGCTGAAGGTGGAAAGTCTCCGCTGATTCACCCTCCAACATCCACACCCTTAATTTCCTCTTTTCCAGCTGTGTCTCCTCCACTTGAACACTCCTGCTGCGGGGAAATGAATTCCTCTCACTTTTAGTGCACCGTGCAGGTTATTTGCATTTTCAGACGTGGTTGCTCACTTCACAAAATTTCATGGGACCGGGTCGACGAATCAGCAGCGGGAGGTCCAGAGTATCACAAAGCTCATTTCATTCAGAATTCACAAAGAGTCGGGAAAAAGTTGAGGAGCAGCCGAACTTTTTAGGAAGCTGTTTTTTGTTACAGCCGTAGTCAGCAGGTTATTGCTCGGAAGGTCGAAGAGTCTCGGCCGCATGTTAATGAACCAAACGAGCTAGCGAGCTCCGCCGAGCGCCCGCTGATGATCATTTCATCCACTTGAAAGGCTATTCGGAGCATGGAAGGTAGAATAATTTTCTTTTTAAAAAACCCAGGTTCCAAGGTCGGTGTTCTCGCCCTCGAGCGAGCATCACCGCTCGCACCTTTCAACCTCTCGTGTTCAGAAGGAGCGCCGCAGGCGAGGGCGCCGCGAATCACCAGAAAAAGAGCTGTGAATCTGCTCCGTCTGCCTTTTTCCATCCCGTCCTGCCAAACAGCCCGATTGGGGAATCAGGCAGCGATTAGTCTCCTCTGAGCCGCACATGAAGGACGTTCCACCAGGCTTGTCCTCATTAAGTCTCCATTAGCGGGAGTGTAATGGATTTTTAATGAAGGAGGGAGACACAAACACAAAGACGAGCTCGACTCGACCCCCGACAGCAGCAGGGAGCCACGCCAATCATCACCCTGAATCCTCCTCCTCCTCTTCATCTTCTGCTCCTCGGAGACATAAATATCCAAGAATTCAAATTTCACATTTAACGAAGGTTTTGTTTCACATTTTTTGCTTTCAATCACGTTCAAACCCCTCGCTTATTATTTTCTGTGAGCCTTTTAAATAAAAGAAAAGAAGTTGCAACAAAACAGGAATCCCACTGTGTGAAAGCTGTTTTTCTTCCGTTTAATCTCTCATTAGCAGTTTGGTTTTCTCGCTCTCCGCCGTCGAGCAACATCGTTTTAATGTGGATCGGACAACACTGATGAGAACTCTAGAGATCCAGAAGCAATCACGTTCCTCTTTCTAGCGGGAGCGTCGCTCGTCCCCTCGACTGTGTCGAGTCCCATTACACAAGTCTGACAAACATCATTAAGATTTTTATTTTTTGGTAATTCACAGGACTGATAGGCCGGGTGGAACGATATTAAAGCTGCAGCAATCAAAGTGAGGAGTTTTCAGTTGACGAGTTGTGTTCAAAATCCTTGAATGTCGCAGGCACAGATTTACATTTTGTTTTATTTTCATCCCATTTCTAAAGCTAATAATCTCTTCATCTTTTACCCGACGGAGCCGGTACCGGGTTCAGCTGAGCTGTGTGTTAAAACGCTGCCTTTAAGAACTTCATGAAATAATGTGGTGGTCTTTTTTCCCAATAGTTTCTAAAAGACGAGGCCTTAACGCTACTTAAACATCACTCCAAGTGGATTTTGTCCAAACAATGTTCGTTTGGCAATGATTTCAATATTTTAGTTACAAAATCAACGCACAAGAAATTGTATTTTTACTTTTTTTGATTATTTTTTGTTATCTTATTTACATTGTTATTGATCTTATTTGTTATCATCTACTTGATCATATTTCATTATTATAAAATGTCTCTCTTTTTATTCTACATCACTAACTCTTACCGTAGCATTTATACGCATATGCATTAACATTGCAGTCAGTACAGGATACATCAAGAAAGGCGTTCTTATTGCACGCTAAACGCCGTGCGCTTTATCGTGGCATTTATATGCCTTTTTATGCCTACGCGCTGGGCCCCCATGATTTTACACAAAGTTTGCAAGTTTGCTTGTCAAGCCTCCAAAAACTTGCATTTAGCCATCGTGGCCGTTGAGTCCACATCGCTACGCAGAAAGTCAAATTCATGTCCAACATCTTGCACTTGGAGCGGAGCTGTTCTGCAGGCTGTGAGGTTGAGGCGTAGAGGCAGCTCTACGTAGGAGTATGTGCATTCAGTTGCACGCCGCCTTGCTTTCATCGACATCAAGCTTGGCATGGCCGGCGCTCTCTCACACACAGTGGTAAATTTGACAGATATGAGTGTGGTATCGAATAAACACCTTTCAGAAAACATGTCAAACTATTCCTTTACGGCTTGCAGTGTGAACGCAGCATTTCTTTCATACACATTTAATATCTCTCTGACAGGATTCAGCAGCAGCTGTGTGGCGGTGCAATAAAAAGACAGAATGGGCTTTCACAAGCCGCCCGTCACTCTTTACAAAGTTTGTGGGATCTCTGGGGAAATGTGTTCTGACTCGGGGAGCAGACGGCGGCTGCACCAGCGCGCCTCTAACGTCGCCGCAACGACATCACCGAGCCGCGGAGAGACGGGAGAGTTACTGTGTGCACTGTTGGAGGGCTGATGAGAAAATTGTTGCTATTAAATGTACAGCTGTCCAGCAGGTCAGATTGAGAATAATGAGAAAAATGAGAAAAATGAGAAAAATGAGCGGTGATTGTGCCGACATTACAGACTCGCTCCTTCTGATCTGGTCTTTCTTCGTCCTCCTCGCCCCTTTTTTCAGTTTCTCTTTGACTCTCATTCTCAGTTTTGCTTCGTGCTTCAGGTGCATTTGTTCAGCCTCGTCTCTGAACCTGCTCCAATTATCTAAATCCTTTCCTCTGTGAGAGAAGTTACAGCTACATGACCTTTCACTTCAAAAGGTTCCACTACAATGAAGTTGCTCTCCGTAAACATAATGATCCAGACATGTTGTAGGAGAACCACATCAGGAGAAGTGTCTTCCAGACGGGACCAAAGAAATAGAATATACTTTTAATCTCTGACAAGAGTCATGTGTTATTTGTGTGAATGTAGACTACATTATATTACATTATTTAGCTGATGCTTTTAGAATAAGTGCATTCAACCATGTGGATACAACCCCACAAACTGCAAGAACCATTCAAGTACATCAGCTTTATCATACATGTATGTGCTGAACTGCTTCAAGTGCAACTGCATTTAGACACAATAAGAGAAAGTAGTTTTATTTCTGTGGGCCACGGTGCAGTCTGAACGGATTGAACAGAGTTTTCAGTTCTACAGTCCTGATGTCAGCGGAGATCTTGTTCCACCGTTGTGAAGCCAGAGCAGTCGGGACTTTGTTGAGCGGTGGCCGCCTTGACAACGCTAACTTGCTGATGTTTAGCAGGTACAATGTTTACCACGGTCACCATCTTAGTTTAGCAATTTTAGCATGCTAACATTTGCTAGTTGTCAGTAAACACAAAAATATATTCTCATACAAAGGTTCAGATGATATCCTGCGAAAAGTTATTCCTCATTTTTCGTGTGTTTTCCTACAAATGTCCAGAAACACGTGTCAATGTCCGCTCATTACATGCATACAGTCTTTTCAAAATAAACTTCTGTCTTCGGCGGATACAACTTCCTTAGGTTTAGACAACAAAATAACTTAGTCTTAGGAAAAGATCGACTTGATTATGATTAGGCAGTAACAAAAACTTAGTTAGGTTTAGGAAAAGATTGGTTTTTGGTTAAAATAACTCCAGAAGTAGCGTTACTTAAGTACGTAAGTTAGGTGTGACAAAAACGTCAATGTTGACTTCTGATTTCACAGTTTCTCAGTCCTTTCAAAATAAACTCAGTCTTCACAGAAAACAACTTCATTGGGTTTAGGCAGGAAAACAAATTAGTTAGGTTTTGACAAGATCACAGTTAAGTTACGTGACACTGGAAGTGGCAAACTTTAAGTTTGGAAGTTACGTGACAAAAACTACTCAGGTTTATGATGGTTTGGGTTAAAATAACATCGGAAGTTGCGTAACTTAAGTCAAAAGTTACGTTGCAAATAAATCAATGTTGACTTCTTGTTTCACACGGGACATGAACGGCAGTCTCCTGGTGAAAGTCCTGTGTTTGTTTGACCCACCCATCCACCCCGACCTCCTCCCTACGTGGCGTTTGCCGCTCTTTATACTTCCTGGTTCATGATTATGTGGATTAAATATGCATTGATTTCATGGGATATATACAAATTACAATGCATTTACTTTTCATAAGTAGAGCTATGAACGGCGTTACACTGAACACAAAGTACAGCTGAGGCTGATGGGAATGTAGTTCAGCAGGTATTTGGTCATAAACCAAATAAAAATTCAAGATTTAACAATGTTTCCTGAGAAGAACATGAATGTCTGAACCAAATTTAATGGGAATCAATCCAATAATTGTTGAGATATTTCCATTTCGTCTGGACCAACTGAGTGACAATGCCTTAACAGCCATAGTTAAGGCTAATAATATTGAGATGCTTGTGTTGTACTGATCTTTGCAGACATCTTGTTATCAGTGAGTGAAGGACTGACTTGTGAAGATGTTTAGGAACATTACAGCTTTCCATCAAACTGAACCGTGTCAAGTTGAAAACCTCTTGTTTGTAGAGTTTAAAGCCTTTATTCACTGATGTAAATGTGTATTAATGAGAGTAAGCAGGACCTTCGTGTTGCCTACAGAGCCGAGTGATAACAAAGCAGATGATCCCGAGTGATTGACCTTTTCACTCCCATTCATTGAGCTACTGTAAATGTCTTTCTCCTCCACGTAATTATGATTGAGTCGTCTCTTTTATTAGCTTTGTGCACCGCAGGTTGTTGGTGATGAAACAAACAAACACCTTTCACAAAGAAAAACCTCCAAACTCCCCGGTGGTATTTGTGCGTGTTTAGTATGCGGAGTGAAACTCTTTGATAATCTCACTCGCATTACGGAGTCACCACATTAATTAAAAGTGACCTTCTAGAGGCGACAATTAAGCAGCATGTCTTTACTCCTTTAAATCAAAAGCTAAAAGCTGTTATATAGAATCAATATCTGTGTTCATTATTATCAGGTGTCTGAAGACGTATACGACTGTGAAAGGAATCATTCACTGCTGACGCTTTATGTCTCACAGCAGCATCTGGAGACCGGAATAGTTCAGCTCCTGAATTACACCTGTAATATTTGATTACAAAAAGAGAACAACAACCCACAGGACCATTGTTCTGTAATGAAGCAATAAGCCATACATCTGACATGGCATTTACTAATACATTTGTATACTCATTATATAGTCATGACATATGAGATGATCATTTCACATGATGTCCCTGGAAATTTGAGTCTGGAAAAGTGTGGAATTTTGAAATGTGGGAAAAGAGGTGTGAGAGAGACGCTGTGGTCTCAGACCCCGTGTGCACACACAGCTAGAATGGAGCGTATCCACCATATATCGGCTGTTAGGGGGGCGAAGCGTATACTAAATAGAACAGGGCAGCAGAGGAGAGCTCCTCCAAACCTACTTTCAGCCTTCAGAGAGTCCGCTGAGCTCGGGATGTGTGAGTGAGTGAGTGAGTGAGTGAAAGCCGGCTGGGCGGCGACTAGAAGAACAAGTTATCAGGTCAGTCGCTCTGAGAGTTTGTCGCCGTTGCTCGGCTCCTCGTTACGCCGCAGGCTTCATTAGCCGCCTGATTGGCCTCGAATTCAACAGCCGGATGAATCTGTTTCATGATACGAAGTCATTACTGGTCGCTACGGCCACACACACACACACACACACACACACATACTGTACAATCAGAGTGGACTTTTTGTAATCATACATGTTCTCTTATAACATGATCGAGCTAATTTTGCTAATTTCAGGAGTCAGAATCTCCCAATTAAACAATCCTGTCATGATTCTCCTCCTTCACAGTTCTGAACCGGTGTAGTTGCATCTTGTAAAAAACAGCCTATAAGCATCACCTGCTGTATCCGGGGGGAGGACGGTGGTGCGGCGTAGCTTCCTGCGGTTAGCTGCCGTCTTAATGGTCTCCACGGTAACCTTCCAGACGTGACGGCGACTGGAAGAAGAAGTAGACGTCAAGGTCGGTCGCTCTGAGAGTTTGTGGACGTTACGCTGCAGGCTTCATTAGCCGCCTGATTGGTCTCGAGTTCAGCACCCTGATGAATCTGTTTTACATCCGGAGTCATTACTGGTCACGACTGGACCACACACACACCCCATTGTAATATAAGACACATCTAAATGAAATTCACCATGATGACGTTAACTATGAGCATCAGTTTGTTTGGCATTCAGTGCAAATTAGGTCTAATGAAGTCTAGATAGAGACACCGAACAGCTTGACCACACACACACTGAGGGGCTTCAGGGGCCACGGACTCATCTGACACCAAACACATTTCACCACCAATTTGGCAGCTTTAATTGGGCTCGAGCAGCGGGGGGACGCGTGCAGAAGCAAAGCTGTTGTGGATGGAGGTTTGGGTGGTGGTGATGTGTCAGCGTGAACCTCTCAGGATAGTTACTGCCTTGTGGAGAACAACTGACCACTTCTGATAAGATGGAGGCACATTAGTGTTTCAGTTTTCCCCCTCAAGTCTGCAGATGTTCTGTTATCGTAGTTATGTGACTCGCGTCCATTCACAGTTTTTTTTCAATTGCTAACACACTAAAATTACATAAAGCAAGTCTCCAAAACACATTTTCTGCTTTGCACCCAATTTGCAATTCAACATGGCATTTTTTTTGCAGCACACTGCACACGGTTCTCTACATAACACACAGGAAGCTGACGTAAAATCACTTGTTTGTCGTTTGGAAACACTACCATTCAAAACGACACACCCACGGACCAATTGGCTAAAAACAAGTGCCACCTGGCCGAACACCTAATTGCTTGATTGTCAGCTCATCAATCAGGATCTAAACTCTATAAAAGACCAGGTGAGAGGTAGTTTACAACAACAATGGAAGCCAAACAGCAGCAGTGAAGCCTGTTCTCCTAAATGTGTATTAGCGATTAAAAAACAGGGCGAAACACTTGACCCTTACTAAAACGAATGGAAATAAAAGGTACTACATGTAACAATTTACATGTATTAAACGCTTTGTATTGCCATTGTGTGAACAGTTTGTAATGTAACTTAAAAACTGAGATCTTCCCCGATTTTCTCGGTTGCCTGTAACAGCCTGTGGATTAATTTCTGTGTAAAGGACTCGGGACGATTTCGCTTCATAACGTTAGCTGATGAAGTCATTTGCAAATGGCAAGCTAGTTAGTATCATGGAGACTGGATATTAACGATGATATATGAATGTAATGTCACGTCACTGTTTTGGCCGATGCCCAGGATGATCGCTCGCGCCTACGGAGTGCGAGCACGAGTAACAGGATGCTGACTGCAGTTCACTCAACGGCCACCGGGGTCATTAATAACGAGGACTTTCTACAAGTTACATATAGTCCCTTTAATGGGCATTAACTTATTAACTAATGGGCACCCTGGACTTCTAACCCCCAAAAGGAACATCTAGACAACACTGTCAACCATCAGACCAAAGTTGAAGTTTGAAGTTCAAGAAATATGAAGTATTGAAGTTCTTAAGTTAAATAGTTTATGAGTTCTGCTCCGGAAAGGAAAGTGTGATATATATATATATATATATATATATATATATATATATATATCACCCAGTTGGCTATAGATTGTTTTTAAAGTATTTATAATTTATTTGTAAAATGCGTTTACATTGTAGATATTGTCTCTAAACACGGACAACAGTCTGTATCCGTCAGGTGTTAAACTGCAATCTACACTTATTATCTTTCTTATTTAACCTCATTTTGTGCTGACAAAAAAGTACAAATTCTTATTCCAAAAAGCCTGCAGGAGGGAAGCTAACTGGCAGAGAGCGTGTGTGTGTGTGTGTGTGTGCATGTTGGAAACAGTGGGGGAGGTGTTTGTGTGGAGAATCCAGACAAAAAACAACAGCGTTATAAAGTGAAGAGATACAACCAGAGGCGAGGAAGGAAGCGGCTCTGAATAAATGCAAATTGGAGGCTGATAAAGCAGCAGATTTGAAACATAATGAATAGTTTTGGTGAGTATTTGTTTTTCAAAGTGGAAAGAAAAGGAGGAATAAATCACTTTCTTTAAGCCCCTTTCAGACATGGAATCAGTAACATCTCTGGGTTCATCTTTTCTGTTCAAGTTATGCCTCGTTGTTGTTCACAGCTCTTTGTTCTGTTGACTGATAAAAACCGACACGTTCTCTCTCCCAACCCGTCAAATACCGATGCTTGGTCAGCGCCCTATGCTTCACACCATGACTCTCTACGTACCCCTCTATAGCACCAGTTTTGGACCTGCCAGGGTCGGCGTGTCAGTTTCTGAGCTGGAAAACGTTGCTGCGTAGAGGGACGTCTCCCTGCTTAGCCTGCTGCCCCCTCGACCCGGCCCGGATAAGTGGAAGAAAATGCAGAGTAGCACGCCCTCATTTCTAAATATATAAGCTAATTCTTTTCTGTTATCGTTTCTTCCTCGCGTTGCTGCCACTGATGCTTCGGTAGCACTCGGAGCCCAACACACAATCACTGCATGCGCACAGGTAGAAAGAAATAGGGTTGTGGTCGTGCATGTAAAGCACAAGCTGTTACCTTTCATTTGAAAAATATGAACTACCAGGCGAATGTGGGAAGAATCTATTTGATCTTTAATAATGTGTGGAAGCATTTTGGATTCAACACCACGGATTGGGAAAATAGAGTGAGTCTGTTTGCTGCCTGCAGGCCGTGTTCATCACTGCAGCACTTTGTGGTAAAATAACTTCTTTCCAATAGAATCACCTTGATCAGTGGATCAGCTCGCGAGGCGGGGGGGGCGAAGTATAAATCCACATGAATCTTTAATGTATGATTCAACTTTGGTGAGTGACACATAAATTCTCTCCGCTGACCAGCAGGAAACCGTCTGGGTGGTGCTGATGTCCGAGGTGATGTAGAGTCCAAAATAAAGTGCACCTCAGCGGAGATGTTTGCAGTGAATTATGGGACAGCAGCGAGTCATCAGAGGGTCTCGCTTCTTGCAGTTAAATCTTGAAATAGTCTCCTCTGACGCTCTCCTCCCTTTCTGTCTCTGCAGAGGTGAGGGAATAACAGCAGCAGGACACATTTTTAAGGAATAAATCAATAGGTATCCAAAAGTGAGATCCGCCGTCGTCTCTTCATCTCCTTTCATCCTCCCACGCCGGCCCTCTCTATTCAGCAGCACCAGGTACGGCACAATAGAGCAGACACATCTGCCACAGTTATGTCTCAGGGATTGGCCAGGGCGTCATCCAATTAGAAGTGGAGTGTTCAATAAAACGTCCCAGACGTCTGTGAACAAGAGAAGCTGAATATCCTTTTGAATTTAAATGAATCACCTCTTTCAGCTGCGTCTGTGTTACAGTCTCTGACAGACACAGAAAAATGTTTAGATGGCAGTTTGCTCCGAGACCTTCTACAGATTCAACACCGCCAGCGGAGTGAACTGTGAAAGCGACATAAGCCAGCAGTTTAAATGAATTATTCAGCGTATACGTGCACCAATTGGTGAAGTGAGCAGAGCTGCTTTGTTCAACCTCCAGGTGTTTTTGAACAACTCATCTTTTTGCTGCCGAAGATGAAATATACATTTCTTACGAGAAGGAAATGTTTCTTCTTCACAGCAGAAGACCAGACTGAATAGAGTCAACTGTCACACAGCCAATCAGTGGTTAAATATCGACGGTGCAAAAACCACCTTCCTACAGCGAGTCCACACTGAATCTGTTAGATGCACTTCTGTTACGTCACGTAAACAAACCAGGTACTGCAGGCGACCTATCAGCTGTAAGCTAGAGATCAGACTGGAGACGTAACCACCTCTCTTCCTTCGTTTGTTCTTTTCAAACAGAAAACACACTTTTCATATTGTGATCTTTACTGGAAATGACAAACAATATAACTACCAGCGGTATGAAAGGTTCAGCTCCCTGGCGATCTCCCTCCAGCCAGCTGCCACCTTATTAAGGTTGTTGTAGTGAATGGAGGAGGTTTCAACTTCACCAATCAGACGCTCCTCGTCCAATGAGGCGATTTTAAGGCGAGCGAAAGGAATAAATAGAAAGCGCTGAATCACAACAGTATCTGGAATGCTCTGGCATTGATTTGTTTGCTAAAATACTATTTTTCTGTTGACAAAATCCCAATTAAACTATCATAAGCAATCACCTTTAGCCCGGAAATTAGCATTCAATTCAATTTCAGGCCTCATAGATATTGGATTTGGAATAAAAAGAATATCTTGTATAAAAATAAATCACTGTTTTATCGCTCATGGTTTGACAATGAGATTTTGTTCGTTGGTCAATTGGTAAATAATAATAATGGTCTGTTGATGTCTTCAAAAATGTAAGATACCAGTCACACCCAAAGAATATGCTATTATTTTTGATGCAGTTCCCACAGGTTCTTTTACATTTTTAAAGAATTGTAATCTCACAGACATTATTAGTTCTGAGCATATTTGTATTGGCGATATTAACATTGCGCTAACAGACACGTTAGGAATTCTTTTGGTCGTCTATTATTGGTGATTCTCAGTGGAAAAAGGCTTGCAGTATTCTAAACAAATATTGTATCAATAATAAAGTGAAAGAAGTATCCTTCAAGATTTTACACAGGATTGACCCTGTTAAAGAAGTATTAGAACGATTTGAAATAAATACAGACTGTACATGTGTTTTCTGCGATTCAGATCGAGAAACAATATTTCATTTGTTTTTTCACTGTAATCGTTTGACTTTATTTTGGACTGATGGAAAGCAACATTATCTATTTAATTCAGCTTCCAATTGTTTTTGGTAAATTCCACATTCACAAATGGAAATGGTCTGACTCCAGACCCTGCAGCTCGTCGGTTTCTTGTTGAACTCAAGCAGTATGGCACCTAACTTGAAAATGTCAAAAACCAAAAAGGAAGTACATTATCTTGAACTCTGAAAAGACTTCAAATGAATGGACATTGAACTCCTCTGGCGTTAAGTTTGTTTTGTACTGTTTCTTTGTATCCCTTATACGTTTGTACATGTCTCTTTTATTGAAAATAAAGTTCTGGGGAAACAAATAAATAAATAATAATAATAATAATGTCACGCTGCATCGCTCACAGCCAGGACATTGTTAATGAGACCTGTAGGATGAACTTCTAATGAGTCAGTATTGGTTTCTTTTTGTTATTATGGAGTGGGATCAGGGATTTAAATCTATAGCACTGTAATTGTCACGTCTCATATGTTGGAAAATGTGCATCTACATCTGAGATCTTTGGCGGCTGAGTCCAGAGCAGGCTGTTAAATGAGCGTTGATAACGGCTGCCGTTCGTGGGGCTGATCTAAGGCTGGTTAGCAGGATGGGAGTTTCATGGTGAGCCTCTCCATGGTGGCAGAGCAATTGTCTGGAGTGGTTGTGTGTGTGTTCGTGTGTGTGCGTGTGTGTGTGTGTGTGTGTGTGTATGTGTACGAGCATGCATTTATCTTTGGGGCGAGGGCCCAAGAAAAAAAAATTTGCACTGGGGCCAATCACAAATTATGTTACGCTTCTGCTGCCAATAAATGCTTTACAGAGCGTCACGTTAGAAGCTAGAACAAAGGGGTCTGTGAGGAGTTTATTCCTTCATCTGGTGTTGTACGTTTTATGTGGCATTTGTTCCATTGCTCATTATTTCATGTTGATCATCGCAGTTTATCTCTTTGTAATTCGTCATTTTGCATCTGTGCAGGAAGGAGATGAAGAGAATTATGAGTAATTGTCTTAATTTGGTGAAATCAGGGAAGAGCAGAGAGGAAAACATGCCTCTAATTACACAGATGAGTTATTACACGGCTTTGTTCTGTACTCCGCTCTGATTGGCTGATGAAGACAATTAGAAGTTCAATAGTTCACATTTTCCCTCCACAGTCGAGTCACCAACTCATGTCGTCGATTTCTTTTTCTACTTATTTTTTCATTTGAGAGAGGAAACCATCAGTTTCATGGTTACTATGAAAACACAGACCACCTTAGACAGCATCCACATGGGAAGGTAAAGACAACATTTTCATGATCTACGGGCAAAAAGGCAGCAAATGATGTTCCACATTCCCCCTTTTTACTGCTGAATCCGTCTGTTTGAAAGCTCTATTAGTGACAGATGAAAAAAAAACACAGAGATGATTGAACTGTCTGAGGATTAAATGTGTTCTGAGGGAAGGAGCTGAGAAGGTTTCAACAACTGTGCCACGAAGGATATCCCAATGTCAAACTGTCTGCAGTGAAACTGCTGCTGAGGTTTGTGAAACACGTGATATCTGAGCATCAGTCAGTCCTCAATGACGTGGGAATAAGTCATGATGTGGCTCTTTTAAAGCTTCAGTAGGCAGAATAGTTTTGGCATCATTGGGCAAAAATCCCACAATAACCTTTCAGCATATTGTAATTCAAGTGTTCTGAGAGAAAACTAGACTTCTGCTCCTCCTCATGGCTCTGTTTTCAGGATTTAAACATCTAGTCCGTGACGGGAGACTTTGACCAATCACAGGTCATTTCAGAGAGAGAGAGCGTTCCTATTGGCTGTGCTCCGGCTGGTGGGCGGTGCTTGGTATTTCCTCAACTGATCTCTACATGGCTGCCGGGTCACAAACGTTCTAATTTTACAGCTAAACAATACACTACAAGATGATTCTGAAATTACATTTGAGGAGAGAAATAGATTTTTTAATCATATTTGTTCCATTCCTTCCCACTGCAGCTTTAATAACATTATTTAAACTAAAAGAAATGTCATATTTCCTTCATGTTCTCCACATAATTTTCGATCATTTGAGCTTTGACTGGAGCTCTTCTAATCACCTCTACTTCTTCTGCAGTGGTTTAAAGCCACTGACCAGCTGTTATATATTATTCTAATATTCAGTATGCGATTTGTTAATTTTTAACAATGGGGATGGACCCGGTTCGTTTAGATATAGTTTAGAGAATATTATAGATCCAAGATGAAACTGATAGAAGGGCGGGACCAGGGTCTGAAATCATCAGGACATCCGCCACTTTGGCAGGCAGGGAAAACACTAGTGGAGGAATAGAGAACTGTAGTTGTCCGCTTTCTTGGCATCTCATGCCTCCGTGACTATCGATTCCTCTTATTGATGCTTTCCCACAGTTACGCTGCACAATGACGCATATGCACGCTGTAACATGTTTCAGTTTGTTGGACCGGAGACACGGTGGAGAGAAAAAAAAGCGCTCAACAGCGTGGCACTACTAAACCTCAGGGGGTTCATCCTATTTCTCCCTGATAAAGTGACGCTGTGAACAACAAACCTGTGTTGAAATCAGCAGGAGGAGAGTTAGTAACGTTAGCTGTTAGCAGCCGTTAGCAGCACAGTCCAGACTGGATAAATACCGGAGATATGAACGTTAACATGGGTGCCAGTGAGTTATTATTATGAGACGTTCACAGTCTGCTCAGGAAAAATGATGATGTTGATTTCTCGCCCCAAACATTCTCGGAAGTGAATTTAGTGATGAAATAGCTACGAAAAATGTAAAAAAAAGAACGAGACGTTTTTGGCTGCTAACCGTAGCCTGTAGCGTTCCAGCGCTTTGCATTGTGGGATACAGTAGGTGAGGTAGACTGGTCCGATGCATACTGGAGATTTTGCTTTTGTTCGCATACTACATGCTACATTTTGGCCACATCAGTACGTACTACTAGTGTAGTATGAGGTTGTACTGCTAGTATAGTATGAGGTTGTTCTACTAGTATAGTATGAGGTTGTACTACTAGTATAGTATGAGGTTGTACTACTAGTATAGTATGAGGTTGTTCTACTAGTGTAGTATGAGGTTGTACTGCTAGTATAGTATGAGGTTGTTCTACTAGTATAGTATGAGGTTGTACTACTAGTATAGTATGAGGTTGTACTACTAGTATAGTATGAGGTTGTTCTACTAGTGTAGTATGAGGTTGTACTACTAGTATAGTATGAGGTTGTACTACTAGTATAGTATGAGGTTGTTCTACTAGTATAGTATGAGGTTGTTCTACTAGTATAGTATGAGGTTGTTCTACTAGTATAGTATGAGATTGTTCTACTAGTATAGTATGAGGTTGTTCTACTAGTATAGTATGAGGTTGTACTACTAGTATAGTATGAGGTGGTACTACTAGTATAGTATGAGGTGGTACTACTAGTATAGTATGAGGTTGTTCTACTAGTATAGTATGAGGTGGTACTACTAGTATAGTATGAGGTTGTTCTACTAGTATAGTATGAGGTTGTTCTACTAGTATAGTATGAGGTTGTACTACTAGTATAGTATGAGGTTGTTCTACTAGTATAGTATGAGTTTGTACTACTAGTATAGTATGAGGTTGTACTACTAGTATAGTATGAGGTGGTACTACTAGTATAGTATGAGGTTGTTCTACTAGTATAGTATGAGGTTGTACTACTAGTATAGTATGAGGTGGTACTACTAGTATAGTATGAGGTTGTACTACTAGTATAGTATGAGGTGGTACTACTAGTATAGTATGAGGTTGTTCTACTAGTATAGTATGAGGTTGTTCTACTAGTATAGTATGAGGTTGTACTACTAGTATAGTATGAGGTTGTTCTACTAGTATAGTATGAGTTTGTACTACTAGTATAGTATGAGGTTGTACTACTAGTATAGTATGAGGTGGTACTACTAGTATAGTATGAGGTTGTTCTACTAGTATAGTATGAGGTTGTACTACTAGTATAGTATGAGGTGGTACTACTAGTATAGTATGAGGTTGTACTACTAGTATAGTATGAGGTGGTACTACTAGTATAGTATGAGGTTGTTCTACTAGTATAGTATGAGGTTGTTCTACTAGTATAGTATGAGGTTGTACTACTAGTATAGTATGAGGTTGTTCTACTAGTATAGTATGAGGTTGTACTACTAGTATAGTATGAGGTGGTACTACTAGTATAGTATGAGGTGGTACTACTAGTATAGTATGAGGTTGTACTACTAGTATAGTATGAGGTTTCAGATCCAGCTCCAGGGTCACAACACATGGCTACAGATCCGCTAAACTATTGAGATTACGTCTTCTAAAATCAGAGTCTTGGTTCTCTAAATGCTTAATTTCAGATTCTGTAACATCCGTAACGCCTCATGTCTCAAAGCCCCCTAAATCATCTTAAGCTTCAATCACAGTCATTTCCTTTTCTTTCCTTGTGGCTTAATCAGCAATCACAACTGCTCCTGGAATTTGATGATGGCGTTGCATCCAGTTATTGTATCATAAGACTCAGGATTAGTGGCGGGGGGGGGCACTCTGCATCCCAAAATGCAAGGGGACGCTTTTTAACGAAATTGCACTGGCTCAGCAAACCCACAGGAACAACTCACTGTGTGTGTGTGTGTGCGTGTGCGTGTGCGTGTGCGTGTGTGTGTGTGTGCTCTCCATGTATTTCCCTACAGAGGCCTCCGTGGTTTTGCACACAGCGCTGCAGCCGTAACAGATGAAGATGGATTAGCGTCTCTGTCTGACTGTCTTAGGGAAGTAGAAACAGGACGGAGGAGCACCGACACACATTACTCCACCCTGCCAAGGTCCCCTGATGAAAGGTTCAGCAATTTTGCTGGCTGGTTATCAAAACCAAGACACAGCAGTTTCCTCTCTATCTGTCGCCTCCTCCTCCTCCTCCTCCTCTTCCTCCTCCTCCTCCTCCTCCTCTTGTTCAGGGAGAGGAGGCTGCTGACTCAGCCCAGGAGCTGCCGTGGTTCTTTTGTTTGATGACATTTTGGGTTCCAGTGTTTGGGTGAGGATGACTGTAGCTGTGTCCCAGTTGAGGGGTCGCCTCTTTTCAAAGGGCTGAAGATGTACCACCTCCTCCTCCTCGAATGAGAGACGGTCTACTGATGATTCACCATGATGTCATCGTCCTCTAGTCTCATGGAGAACAAAACTAAAGACATCAATGTGGAAATTCCCAACTCCCAACGCGTCAAATACTGACGCGTGGTCAGTGGAGACAACGCACGGGGTCCCCCTCTAGCATTACTTTTGGACGGACCAGGGACGGCGTGTCAAGATACACATTGTTACATGCATAGTGTCCTTTCAAAATAAACTTCCGTTTTCACAGGAAGTTAAGTTTAAGCAACACAACCACTTAGGAAACGGTCTGGTTGATTATAACTTCACTGACTAGCAACTCTCGTGACTCACAGGACTGACGATACCGACGACTCACAAGACTGACGTGACAAAATAAGTCAACGTTTCTTTTAGTTTCACATGAACACCGGTCTCCTGGTTGAAAGGCTTGTGTTTGTTTGACACATCCACCACTTTCACACTATTAATACTACATCACTGCTCCGAGCATCGAATAACACCACGGTGGTCAGGGGAGAGGGAGACAGAAACACAACGTGAGGTTGAAACATACATGTCACATGTATTCAATGTGTCATTTAGGTCTTTAAAGAACATTTCTTCAAAATGTCTGTCAGGTTCGTGTGATACATGTGCAGTGCAGTGCGTTTTGTTCCGTCTTTTCTACAGTGTCATTACACACAGGGAGCGTTTCAGAAGTGGAGCGTTTTGCTGATTTGGCCATTTTTCCTGGATATTTGTGCTCTAACCAGTAGTTAAATGTTAAATGGGTTCTTTTTGTGTCTGTTTTAATTGTGTTAAAGGGATTGTTTGTAACTTTTTAAGCGTGTGGCCGCTGTCTCGTCTCCTCTGCCTGCTTGCCTTCACTAACACAGCGCGCGCGTTCTCGCTCCACCTCTAGACGTGAACGCGCGCTCACTCCACACTGCAGAAGAGTTAGTTTAGCTCTGAGAATATCTAGTGAATGTTCAGTGGACGTTTGTGCAGAAATAACTGCTGCAGCTCCTCCAGACCAACAGAGGTTTCCCGTGTCTTGTGAAGTGTCTCCGCAGCGAGAAACGTTATCGTCTCCGACCAGGTGCTGGTGTCTCCCCTGCGGGCGCAGTCGGGAGGCGATAACGTTTCTCTTCCTGCTTCAGCCCCGGCACCGACCCGCTTTTGCTGAAGCGGGAAAAGCCAACACTAGGATCAGCAGTGATTCATGGAGAAACCTTCGTCTGGTCAGCTAACATTACTGCCAAGCAGCTGAAATATAGAGTGATATTGTGCTTTTAGCTGACGTGTGTCGCCTCACTGTGTTGAGCGATGCTCGTTCATGTCTATTTAGAGCGAGCACAAGCACGAGCAACAGGACGCTGACTTTCGTTGACTTAACGGCCACAGGTGTTGCTGTTAACAAGCAATTCTAAAAGTTGAAAATAGTCCCTTTAATTGTTGTTATTTCCTACTTTGTTGTGCTGTAGCCTACAGACAAAGTGAATACCGTTAAAAGTCAAGTTATGAACAACACAGATCAAAGGTTTGTGGCTGTAGTGATACGATTGGGAGTCTGCAAAAAGTTTTTATTTAACATAATTGACAGGATGCTCTCGCCGTTTCCTGCCCGGCTCGATCTGATCTGTGCAGCGCCACGCGTCTCCATCTAAAATAGACTAGGCGCGTATTTTTAGCAGAACAGAGCAGAGCCGCTTCTGAAACATGCTACGTCACATCTGGTGGAATCTCAAGCATCGTCTAGAGCGGTCGCGATTGCTCCGGTGGCCGCGGCACAGTCGGAACGGAATGTAGGCCCTTACAGTGGAATCAAGACATAAGCGCAGGCGTCCCAAGCGGTGACAAGAAGCCCTTGTGATCTTGCGTTCTGTTGCAGCTTTCTCCTCTTCGGTTGTAGATGTAGACGTTGCAGATGGCGTCTGCTATCAGTACCTAGCCGTGACTGTGCCTCCTCCCCCCAGGGCCTTTGGACAACAGGTAGACCGGAGGATTCACCAGTAGTCCTCCCAGTTCAGGCCAAAGAACGCTTCCTTTCTCTGAGTCTTTAGAATTGGACAGAACTTTGAAGCGGTTCACATCTTGTACGTCTGAAAGGCGATCTCATGAAGACATTTTCCGGTTTAAGTGTGGTTTTGACCTGGTTTCTAGTGTGTGTGTGTGTGTGTGTGTGTGTGTGTGTGTGTGTGTGTGTGTGTGTGTGTGTTGGGTATCATGCCTGTCACAGTCCAGCGCTCTCAGGAATCAGTCAGTCTGACAGGTCATTAACCTGACGGAGGCAGAGCAATAGCCGTCCACCACCAAAAGGTCGGGGAAAGGTCAGATTCATACACTGACTTATCTGACTGACACCAGCCCGCCGTGCCATCTTTCATCACTCCACCCCCCCTCTAACCAACAACCACACACAGCTCGTACACCTTTCCTCCTCCTCTTCTTCTTCTTCTCCTCCTCTTGCTTCGTGTCCCCCCTGGGCCCCAGATACTTCCCAGAGAAGTGGCTCTCTGACAGGAGGTCAACAGTTCACATCTTCACACCGGAGGGGGAAATGATTTATAGGACAGACAGCGATGCATGATGGTCTCTCCTCCTTAAACTGCTGCACTCAACGTGTCTTTATACACAGCAAGCAGAGGAAATAAAACAGAACTAAGAAATATGAACCCTCTTCTTCTGTCAGATCGTATCAGTCTGTGATGTTCGACACATGTCCAGGTCCCATCTACCTGAGGTGCACCGTAGTTACATTTCGATGCTACATGTATATTAGAGGATGTATTTATTTTTCGGTGTATGTAACAACCAATGAAACTTCATTTCACGACTCACTCTGAGCAGCAGACTGGAGTCACACTGGGAAGCTTCCAGGCCTGAACGAGAGGAAGTGAATGAAGGTTTTATTACGCTCCCACACATCTGTTTGTGGATGATGTCATGGTTTTTGCTTGACAGCTACTCTCTGTTTTGTTCTGCTATTTATTCATCTATGTGCAGTATTTCCGTTGGTATTATTGTCAGTTTAATGGCTGAACCCATTTCTTTTGCTTGACTACATTTATACAGACTTGGATTCTTAGGTACAGGAGCTGAAAACAACGCTTAAAAGACGACAGTCTCTGTTTACCAAAACAATGAAGAAGGCCAACGTCAAGAGCGTGTGGCGGCTGCGTGATTTGAGTTTGCCTTTCATAATGGCCATTTCAATTAATTATAAATATCATTTATATTTATTTTAGACAGAGAAAGGTTAAGAAACGTGTGGTAATTTGTAAATAATAGTAATAATCCACCATTAAAACCCCGTACTATATTCATTCATGGAGCTCTCCAAGTCACTGCATGTTCTACAACACTGTCCTGCAAATATTTTAGAATAAAAGCCTTGTGTTAAAAAATTAAGGTTGAGGGTTTTTATTTTGAAATGAAAGCAGGAAGTGTTGATTTAAAAATAAATCTTTTTTTTTCATGTTTCTTTTTTACATGTCCGTGACATATTGTACAGATGTCTAGACATCAAAAATGTAGTTATGTTGCTGATGTGGTGATGTGATGTGATGTGGTGGCTGAAACGTTATTAAAGGACCGTAAAAGTAAGATTTAAAAGAAATGATGTCTGCTATTAGCGATGTACAACTTGGTGCTACGAGGAGCTCTCGGACATTTTGTCAAATTAGCTCTCAGAGGAAAACAGTTGGAGACGCCTCCTCTAGCTTCGTCTAATTTCATCAGGACCAGTTTGAGTTTGAGGAGATATATTTAATAAATCCCAAATTATATTATTTTGCATCACCTGCCATTAGCTCCTAAGTTTAGCTGACAAACCATATCAGTGATGACACATGTGGGACATGTATTAGTTGATTGAACATATGATTATACATGTTTGTGAAGTTTTAACAGTGTTAATGTACTAAACTGGTTTAGCAGGTTGTTGTTGGTGTTGTTGTTGTTTTGCTGGGATCAGTCGGCTCAGTGCAAACTCAGCTTCCTATTAGAGGCTAATGTTGTGTATTGACTTTAGGGACGTAAACATACAGTTAAATCCTGCACACATCATCATCATTTCATAATAAACAAAATATTCCCTCGTTTCAGCCTCATTTTCTTAATCTTTGTTTTTATCACTTCTCAGTTCCAACTCCCATAAAAAGTTGCAAGCAATCATCATAAATCTGCCGTATGATTGTTGGTATCACAGCTTCTGTCTCTCTCAGCAAACCAGAGATCTCTTTGTTTGTAAGAAACTCCGAGCTGAGGAGGTTGAAAGCACAGCTCACCCTGTGAAACCTGTGATTAGACAAAGAGATGCCAGGTTTCACTACTGTTGATCTGACATCCTAACGTCTTCCTCTAATGACGAAGCATTACTATCATGTAGGAAACTACAATCACAAATAAAAGAAACCTGTAAAAGAATTTGTTTGTTGTGATTTTAGGAGATCTAACAAACTAGATTATGATCACGTTGCAGAGCTACAAACAGAGAATTAATACTTAAATCTGCAGTGACAATGAGGGGACTCATGTTGTTTAAGAAGAACGCTACTGGTGGAGGATACGTCCTTTTTCGTTTGTTTTCCTACGAATGTCCAGCAACACGTGTCAATGTCCGCTCCTGACATGCATACAGTTCTTTCAAAATAAACTTCTGTCTTCACAGGAAACAACTTCCTTAGGTTTAGGCAAGAAAGCCACTTAGTTAGGTTTAGGAAAAGATCGTGGGTTGGCTTAAAATAACTCTGGAAGTGGCGTTAATTAAATATGTAACTTATGTGACAAATAAAACAACTCTGACTTCTGGTTTCACCTGGGACAAGCTGGTGTTTCAGCCCAGTCGCACAACAGCATGTTTGTGAATAATCACGAAATTGAATGTATTGATTCGCGTAAATAGACACAATTTTTTTTGTGATGGTCAGCACAAAATCAGTTTGTATGTAATCCATGTAATTGTGAAACAGGAAGTATAAAGAACAGCAAACGCCGTGTAGGGAGGAGGTTTGGGGTGGATGGGTGGGTCAAACAAACACAGGACTTCCGATCAAGAGGACCGCTGTTTGTGTCCCGTGTGAAAGCAGAAGTCAATGTTGTTTTATTTGTCACCGAACTTCCGTACTTAAAGGCAGGGTTGGCGATGTTCTTCATAGATTATGTGGATTACATTGAAATTGATTTTGTGGGATAAACACAAATTACAGTGCATTACTTTTTGTAGGTATAGCTATGAGCGGTGGATGAGACCAGCCTGACTGTATCTGTCCCTCGTCGTAGTTTCATCATCGGATTATAAAAACAAGCTCCAAATCCAACCAAATCTGAAATGTCAGCCTAGTTGGCTGTTTGTACTGGTGCCGTATACTCCAGGTACCACGCTGAGATCCTCTCTAGCTGCCTCAGTCTCTGTCATGAGACCACCACTCATCAAGCAGGAGGATGGAGGGTCTGCTCCCGGGGTCCCTCTTCATCCCTCTCCAGGTTCACGGGGTCGAGTATGATGATGAGGAGGGATCTGAGTGGAGAGCAGATGGAGGACTGGAAGGTGGCAGGTTAGGCTGAGAACACACTGCTGATCCATATGTGAGGTGGTCAGAGGAGACCGACCCTCTTGCCAAACACTACATGATTCTAGATGATTCTACAAAAAGCACAAACGATGCCTTGTAATGCATTATCTGCCTTCATCACACTGACAGGAGACTCAATGGGGATTATAATGGACTCCTGCCAGATAGAAGAGTCGTGTGTGGTGTTGGTGCAGTTTTATGCATGAGGTCAAACACACATCAGGGCTTCAGGACGGGGGTCCAGAGTGTCCAGCTTATTAATCAATGTTAGCATAGGTTAGGGCAGGGGTCTCAACCTGCGGCTCCGGAGCCACATGAGGCTCTTTAACCCCTCTCCAGTGGCTCTCTGTGGACTTTTAAAAATGGAAATGAATAACTGTTTTTTGTTTACACTTTCAATTTTATTGATCATTGTTGTAGGTCTATGGTACGACGGTACGACGGAGTATTAGGGCCACATTGAGGAAAAGAAATAAATCAGAGATTTACAGAATAAAGTCATAATATTATAGAGTAGTCATTTTATGTGTTATTTTCTTTTTTTCTCGTAAAGTTATGACTTTATTCTCGAAATATTACGACTTTTTTTCTCGTAAAGTTTATTCGCGTAATATTACAAGGTTTTTTCTCGTAGAGTTATGACTTTATTCTCGTAATATTATGACTTTATTCTGTAAATCTCAGATGTGTTTTTCCTCAATGTGGCCCTAATACTCCGTAATACATTGTCTCTTTGGCCCTCACTGAATTAGACTTATATACTATATACTTAGACTATAAACTGTGTTACCTTCATCACAATAATCAGCTGTTTTAAGGCTCCAGACAGATTTTTTATTTATTTTTTTTCTAAAATGTCTCTTTAGATAGTAAAGGTTGCTGACTCCTGGGTTAGGGTGATGCCAGTGACCTTGCTCAATGTGGAGTTCAGACGGACTTTCAAAACAGCAGTGCGTAGATCTAAAAAAGCAAACTGAAAAACTTTGATTAACTAAAGGGAAAACAATCCAATGTCTCGTCTACTTGAAGCCGGGTTCAGACTACAGGAGTTTTGAAATCCTAACCAATTTTTGCTACTTCCTGTACTTCCAATACACGCTACTGGTGCTCCGTAACAAAGAAGAAAGAAAGAAAGAGGAGAAAGCATTTTGAGGTAAATCTTCCCGGTAACATTTCTGACCAATGACAGAGCAGCTCAACCTTTGTGTACAACTTTTGTTGCCATGTGAACACAAACGAACCGAGGGTCAAGTGCAACAATTGCATCAAAGTAGTCCCTAAATCAGGACAAAGCAAACAAACTGCAGGTCTGAAAACGCTTCTTCACTGCGCTGTATGATAAAAGCTTCAAGGAGATTTTTCCACATGAACATCGTAGTTAACAGTGACATCTTCTAGTTGCCTAGTAACCACTCCCCTGATGACTGCCCTGTTGTTCAGTGTGAAAGGAGCAGAGTCAAGGTTTAGCAGCTGAGGCTTCACCTACCTGGATTCTTATTAATGACCTTGCTCCTCTGCTGGCATGATGAACAACACCTGACCTGGCGCTGAACCCCCGGGGACGTACAAAGAGAGAAGAAGACGAAGCAGCAGTGCTAAATGACACCGTGGAGAGAGTTGTTCAAAAGTTAATTTACCTGAAAATGCTCAGTAAAGTTCCAACACAAGAGGACAAACAGAATGAAACGCCACAGGACAGATTTATTTAAAAAACAACCACAGGGTAGAAATCACAGTACTCTTTTATTAATCTGGTTTCATTTTTTTCCCAAACAATGCCTGCAGGTTATTAAATAAAGCAGTGAATAGACAATGTTAATTACTCCATCGGGGCACCAGTCTCTGAGTTTCATGTATTTAGGTTTAAGAATATATCAGTCAATAATTAAAGAAAGTAAAAGTCAGTGAGAAAATCAACGACACATACAATAAATGTGTACCATGAATAAAACCAACAAAAATGGAAGATGGTAGCATGTAAATGCATTAATGTTGATTGCTGTGGTAGCTGGTTTCACGTCAGATAATCTTATCAGAGATTCGCCAGACACCATTTGTGAATATAAGCAATTAAAAGTGTCGTGGTTGAGGAGAAAACTACAGTAGAAGAAGAGCCTATTGTTGTGGTTCAACGTATCCTCATACAACGGTTCTTATCATATCTTATATCTAATTTTTCGTGTGTTTTCCTACGAATGTCCAGCAACACGAATCATTTTCCGCTTGTTACATGCATAGAGTTTTTTTTTTAAAAACTTCCGTCTTCACAGGAAATAACTTGGTTAGGTTTAGGCAACAAAACTACTTAGTTAGGTTCAGGAAGAGATCGTGATTTGGGTTAAAATAACTCCGGAAGTGGCGTTACTTAAGAACGGAAGTTACAAGACACAGGACACAAACGCCGGTCTCCTGGGTGAAATACGGTGTTTTTTGACCCACCCATCCACCCCGACCTCCTTCCTACACGGCGTTGTCCCTTATCCTGAAGAGACCTTTCATACTTTATATGTTATTGTGTTCTGGTCTGTCAACACAGCTGTTGCAAACACTGCTCATTGTTTTTCCACTTCCCTCCAGCTGTGAGAAGCTCTGTGTGTTTTATTGTGGACGTCAACACCTCACACAAATTTAGCACCCATGCTGACATTTTTAATTATACTTCATTTGTAAGTCTGTAATTTTTCCAGTGTGAACATACTAGTGAAACATGATGATGAGGATGAGGATATAAAACTCAGTTGGGTCACAGACAAACATTTGAGCCCTGAAGGGGAAAAGCACAATCACATTTAATCACATTATACTGTGTGAAAGTCAGCTGGACCGTGACTGAGGGTCACTCCAGGTTAGGCATAATTTGGAAGTCTGCAATGACGCAATAAATTGGACAATTTAACTTCCTGGAAAACAGTGAACCCTGCACATAAATTAATAAAGCATTCACAAGTTTTTATTAAAACTGGCACCGTTGCATCATTGTCTCTTTAAAGGCAAAGATTCACCCCTGAGGGATGAGTCAACAATGGGAATAATGAAGCATATGACGAATGTATGATAAAGTGCATAAAAAAACTAAAAGTCTTCATTGGCACAAGAGATAAATAAAAAGGGCTACAGAAAATACAATATTAACTAGTTTGCACACAGATAACTGCATCTCCTGGTTATTTAATAGAGAGTTAATTGACAATCAATTTGGAGCATCTGAAGCTAGGAATGACTAGCAGTCACTGAGTTGGAGTCAGTTTTAATAGGAACATATAGAAGAGTGTCATCTGCATAGCAACGGATTAACACATGTATGGCTGTAGGCCAAGTCACACCAGAAAGTGGCACAGCAAAGTTCCTCAACACGTTCTCATGAAATATGAACTCTGGAAGTTTGGTGACGTAGTTACTGCTCACAGGGCTCGTTGATGAACCACTGTAGCTGGAGAGCTAACTGCTAAGGATGAGCACGAGGCAGGACAACAACAGCAAGTTTGCTCTCGTGGGGAAAAAAATAATTGTCATATTGTTATAATAATTGTTTTATTTTGAGTGTAGGTGTTGCATAAATACGAGTAGCCCATAATTGCTAAAGTTAGACCAAATTAAATGGAAGAAGTACTCAGATCTATACTTAAGTTAAAGTAGTAATACCATACTCGGTTGCAAGTAAAAGTCCTGCATTCAAAATATTACTCAAGTAAGAGTATTGGCATCAAAATATACGTAAAGTACCAAAAGTAAAAGTATTTATGCAGAACGGCCCATTTCAGAATAATATATATATTATATTATTGGATTATAATTATTGATGCATTAATGTATTCAACACTTTAATATTGCAGCTGATAAAAGTGGAGCTGATTTTGATTACTTTATAGACTGCCGGGTAGCTTAGTGTCCTTAGGTGTTATTGTTAACATTGATTACATTCAGCCACTACATGTCGCATTCTCCCTCCCCCTCTTTTCACTGCATTTACTTCACAACAAGTGGTTGCCAGGCACTTACCGTCAATCTCAGCCATTTATCCGGGGGGGGGGGGTTGTTGTTGTTTTTTTCTCAGGAAAAGCCATACCTTTATTCGACACCTTTCTAAAGGTTCTGTGGATGTATTATCTTTTTTTAAATATTTGTCTAAAAATTTTTTTTAGCAATAACCCCGTTGACTTATTTTAATCATTAAGTACAAGTACTTTAAAATTGTACTTAAGTACAGTACTTGTAAATGTACTGAGTTATATTCCACCACTGTCAACATAATAATATTTTTTCTAAATTGGTAACTAACTAAACTAATATTTTCAACATCGTAATTCTGGAGGGTAAACAAGAGTTTTTTAGGTACACGTTTCAATTAGTCAATGATTAAGACATGAAATGACTGTAAATAAGATGCCAGAGTGTATAAAAAGCTTCAAATCTTGTCTAAGCTCACTAGCGCGGTCGCTAATAGGACAATAAGCTGACACATTTTATTCAAAAAATGTTTTGATTCTTGGCTCATAACTGCCTGAAAACCATTCCTCTGTGGAGCTGCTTGGACTTTGACATCAGAGGGTTAGGGTTATATAAAAGTGGATGGTGCAACACAGCTAATACGCTACAATAGATGTGTCAGCGTTCACCAAAGTTGAACTTGACCTGAAATCATTGCACTGATTTGCTTTGATTCCATTGAAATAAATTGATTTTTGCTGTAACGTTTCTCTGCTTCCATTCTGTGAGCAAGAGAGAGAGAAAAGAGTGGGACCTTGAATAAAGCCCTGAGGGGCCCCAGAGGCCAAGTCTGACAACACAAGTGTTAAATGGAAATGAATTACATTTTTCTCAAAAGAAAAATGTGTAAAGATTAAAATAACATTTATTTCTTCTATTTGATGAGAGGTTAAGGGGTCATTGGTTTTCTTTTTTATGCACAAATAACCCTGAAAATGTCCTGGACTGGTGGAAATACGACTACAGCAGTAGTATTTAAAAAACATATATACTATATTAGTCCCTGAAGAGAAGGAAAGCATCTCTCTACACTTAGAATATATTTTTTCCTCATATGTTTCATTATAAATCCAAGGTGATAAAGTGTGGGAACTGTCCTGCTTTTCATAGCAGCAGCCTCTTTGGCAGATGCGCACAGGTCATTAAAGTGTCCGATCGAATGATTTATGGAAGCAGAATGGGCCATAAGTCAACTAGGCAAAGGCCAATGAAAGATTAATAACTGATTAGCTATTAAATAATTCAGGAGCGGATGATCTGGTTGTGCTGCAAAATATCAACTTTCAAAAGAAACGATCATACCGATATTAAGTATTAATGAGCACAGAGCATTCATATTGAAAGAAGAACAGCAAAATGAAATATATATTTAGTATCACACATAATAACCACACAGCAATGTTAAACAGTAGTAAAATACATATTTATAATACAAGTTTGTCACAATGTTTACCACCACAGAAGTTAAAAAGATGCTGCTATATTTAGGCCAGATAGTTCATGATGTTCCAGCAGTTCTTTGTTATTTCAACACTTGAACAAACCTTTCCTTCATCTCACCTGATCTTGAATGTGGTGAGGACAATATTATTAGATATAAATGAGTGACAAAACTATGACAATAAGACTCAAGTTGTATTAAACTGGAATTACCCATTAGGGAAATGATGCTTCTGCCAGCAGGTTGGAGTTTGTATCCGTAAGCTGCTCACGTTAGCGTTCTGTACCATCGGCACTGAGCAAAAGCACAAACCAGATTCATCCTCAGACTGTCAGTGAATTAGATCCCCGGACGGCAATCGGAACGTCTCTAGTGTCTCTTTGGAGAGTTAAAACAGTCTCACTGCAGAGCAGCGTCCAGGCAAACAACACATCCAGTCAGTGACAAGACCAAGAGTCTACAGTCCTGCTAGTGCTCACAATGACCATGCTAACATGCTCATGTTTAAGTATAATGTTTACCATGTTCACCACTAGACTGTTATCAGGTCATCAGCCTGGGTCAAAAGAGGCCTGCCACACAAGAAGCTATTCTGTTTGTGTTGAAAAGGTAAAGCTTCATTCAGTTAAACAACGTGTTAGAACGTGTTGCTTTTAAGTTTCGCTTCACTTTTACAACGTAGTAGGCATAGTAGGCCCCTAATGGCCCACATCTATGAGGCTTATAACGGCTGATAACACACATTTCATGAGCTGATAACAGTCGAGTATCTTAGTCTAACGTGTTAGCATGCTAACATTTGCTAATTAGCAGTCAACACAGAGTACAGCTGAGGCTGATGGGAATATTATTAGCTCTGCAGGTATTTGGTCATAAAGCAAAGTATTGGACCATTAAAACGTTGACCTGATGTTGGCGTCCTCTGGGAACCATGAACCATGAATGTCTGTACAAACTTGTATGCCAATCCATCCAATAGTTGTTGAGAATGTTCAGTCTGGACCAAAGTGGTGGACCGACTGACATTCCCATCCCTAGATCCACGCTGATTGCCAGTTTTAAAATAGAAGTCGACACTGAACATAAATAATCTCTGAATCAGGGCAATTAGTTTGTGAACAACCAATAGCCAGCTGCATTTAGTCAGTCTATGAGTTAGACCCTGTCCAGGCGTATACAGATATTTTTAAAAAAGTGTATTTTCCTCTACGTTTTGGCCTCTCGTCCACACCAGCCTTTGGGTCACAAAAACAGATATTTTTGAAAACGCCTTACAAGGTGCAGATTTTTGAAAACTCTGGACGTGTAAAACAGAGCGTTTGGGAAACGATGGCGTCCTCTCCTCATTTCGTGCCCATATTTGCTTTGTGTAATGAGCATGAGCCAGAAACAATAACAAAGATGGCAGACTACCGGCTTTTTAACGTTTTGTTAGCTGAATGACCTCCCTTTCCTCATTTATGCATGTAAAGAGACAGTTGATGACGGGAGAGTGATGACAGTCATGCAGTTTGAACATCGAATTGAACTGACTGTAATGAAGCCGAAGGGAGAAGGGTGGTAACTAAATTCCTTGACCTTTTAACTTGTGATCACACTTGTGATGACATGTAAATATTACGGCGAAGGTTGTGTGGACAGATTTATGTTTTTGTAAACGGAGGGGAAAGTATCCATTTTTAAAAATATCTTTGTACATGTAGACAGAGTAACAAAAAGAAGTCCTGACTCTGTGAAGAGCCAGTGACCCAGAGAGACATGTCAACATCTTTAATATGTCTTCCTGGAGGCTTTGTACTCTGAAAACTCTCCTGAGAATCCATCTCTCTGCACACCGAACAGCTTCGAGTTGTTAATAAAAAGAGAAGTGCAACAGTTTCTCAACAAAATAATGGCGAGTGCAGAGGCGGGCTGAAGTCCACGGGTCAGAAAGAGGCCAGACAGGATGCACAACCTCCTGAGACTCTCTGAACCGCCTCGGCAGTCATCTCTGAATCATCACGTATACTTTCATGGACGGTCCTCCTGTGCCCTGAAAGCTCACAGTTGAACTCCATGACCACAACAGAAAAGAAAGTATCTGATTACATGCTCTTCTGTTTATAACTTCATGATATCTCCACGCCAGCGACAGACGTAGCCGGAGGCATTATGTTTTCAGGTTGTCCGTCCATACGTCCCATTTTCGTGAATGTAATTTCTTCAAGAATTCATATGCTAATTATGACAATTTCACTCAAATGTCTAACAAGATAAAATGATGAAGTGATGACATTTTGGACAGACATGGATGTAAACTGTCGGAGGCATAGAACCACGAGGCGGTAATTCTAGTTTGGTTTCAGTTTCATTTTGGTTTCCACCGCCGTGACCATCATTAATCACCCAGCGCTGATGTTTAAAGCCTCCGCTCAGGAATATTCTCAGTGTGAAATTAACTAGATGACCCAGAGAGGTCCTCGGTGTCAGGCAGGTTCCTCCTCAGATATACAGCTTTAGGTCACAGAGGCCAAACCACTCAGGTGATTTATGGTGTCAATTTCTAACCAAACTCCTCCCCGCAGCCTCTGCCCCGCTCGGAGAGGAAGGACATTTTCAACCCTCGCCAGCACCGCTAGGGTCACGTATTGGGCCTGTTACGTTTTCCGATTAGTCCAGGGCAGGGGTGTCAAACATACGGCCCGAGGGCCAGAACTGGCCCGCCAAGAGTCCAATCCGGCCCACAGGATGACTTTGCAAAGTGTAAAAATTGCAGAGATTTATGAGATTTTCATTTTTTCAAGCCTCACTTTTGAGATACTTTGTCACATTTATGACATTTTATGGGAATTATGTCCAAATTTAAGTAAAAAAAAGTCAACATTTTGACATAGTAAGTCAAGTTATTGATATGTAGTCAAATTTATGACTTTCTAAGTCAGAATAATGACCTTTCACACCAAAACTGAGATACTAGTAAGGATTTTTTTCATTAATTGTGGAAGTTTTCAGGATGTACTTGTACTTCTTTACACTAACATGAATGGAAAATGTGGAGGTGTTACTATGGTGGTGGTTACTATGCAGTGGTTTTACTGGTCCGGCCCACTGGACATCAAACTGGACTATATGTGGCCCCTGAACTAAATGAGTCTGACACCCCTGGTCCAGGGGATGAGGGGAGTAACAATACAACAAACAGTAGTGTTTAGTGATGTCTGATGTGATTGTGTAACTGTACTGGAAACCAATTTCCCCACTGGGAAGAATAAAGTAAACTTAACATTACCGTAGTTTTGTTGTGTGGCTAGCAAATGACATGTGAAAAGCTGAAAGTGCGTCCTCCTGACGCGCGTAATGTCCGTGTAATGTCGTGCTATTTATACGCCTTCCCGTGAGACCAGGTTACATTTATCTGTGTCCATCTCAACTAATGCCCACACAGGCACGCTGCGTTTTGGTTCGCTTATAAACGGTCCGAGACCGCCTCTTGTAAGCGGTCTCGGACCGTATGAATACTGCGTTCACAGCGGGCCAAACGAACAGCACCAGAGTTTGATTAAAACGGACTAAATGTTGGCTTGTGCGGACGTTTCCATGGCGTACAAATGACATGCGGAAAGGTTCTGTGCGTCCTCATGACACACAGAATGTAATGTTGTGGTATTTATACACCTTCCTGCGAGACCGGGTTGTGCTATTAGTCAGTTAGACACAAAAACATGGGGAAATAGGGTCCAGGTTGTTTAACCATTTAACCCCCAGCTGCTGATGAGAGATGGAGCTCCGATGTGCTCAATCAACTCGCTGCGACGGTGAGCAGGGCGGTATACCTGGGGAGAGACACATGAGAGAGAAAACACAAAACACACCCAGCATGTAACGGGACCATTATCACCACATGTGGGCCCAACTGCTTTAAAACGTCTCCCATACATCACCCAGAGCGGGGAACACACACAGGGGTGAAAAGGCACATTACATGGAGCGAGGCAGTAAGAGGCTGAATGTCGGAACAGGAGAGGAAGTCAAGTCGAGTCAGTTTGATTTATATAGCCAGTATATCACAAATCACATTTACCTCTAGGGGTTTTACAATCTGTAGAGCAGATTTCACCCCCTGCACACCCTCTGTCCTCACACCATCCATTCAGATCAGGAGAAAACTCCCTAAAAAAACTTTTAATGGGGAAGAAAATGGAAGAAACCTCAGAAAGAGCAACAGAGGAGGGATCCTCCCTGGACAGATGGACGTACAGACGTACATTCAGGAAAGTCTTTTTTTAATTGTACACCTGGATGAGCTTGAATACACAAACACAGCAGGAGCACTTAGAGACGCCCAGACAGCGGCCATATTGAATGTTATCAGCCCATTAAATAGCCGTTATCAGTCGTTTTCACTGCCGTTATAATGCTTCAGACGGGGCACCTACCGGCACGTTATGAAAGTGAAACGGTTGCAGTTTTAAACACGTGGTTAACATTGTGAATTGAAACCAAACTACTTGTTTAGGTTTAGGAAAAGATTGTGGATTGGGTTAAAATGAGTAGAGTTTAGTAGGTACGGAAGTTACGTTAACTTAGGCGGGATATGAAAAGCGGTCTCCTGGGTGAAACACGTTCTCATCACAACTACCCTCAGCATCACTTTTCGGTCGCATGCTTAAAGGGACTGTTTGTAAGAATCAGAAATGTCTTGTTAACAGCTTCACCTGTGTCCGTTAAGTCAACTAAAGTCAGCGTCCTGTTGCTGGCGCTTGTGCTCGCTCTACATAGACATGAAGGAGCATCACTCAACTCAGTATTTATCTGACCTCCTCCACCCATACACACAGCCCCGGAACCTTAGATCCTCAGGCACGGGTCAGCTCTCCATCCCTCACACAAGAATGCGAACTTTTGGGGACAGAGCCTTCAGTGTGACAGCCCCCACACTTTGGAACTCTCTCCCCATAGAGCTCCACAACGCACCATCTCTGGACACCTTCAAAAGACTCCTCAAAACCCACCTCTTCACCAAGGCCTATGGCCTCTAGCTTCTGTTACAGTTGTTGTGTTTATTTATGTCTTTGTTAAGCGTCCTTGGGTTTCATGAAAGGCGCTATATAAATCCAAGATATTATTATTATTATTATTATTACAGTGAGGAGACACACGTCAGCTAAAAGCACAATATCACTCTATATTTCAGCTGCTTGGCAGTAATGTTAGCTGACCAGACCAAGGTCTCTCCATGAATCAATGCTGATCCTAGTGTTGGCTTTTCCCGCCTCAGCCTCCCGACCGCGGCCGGAGGGAACGGGGGAGACGATAACGTTTCTCTCTGCGGAGCCCCGTCACTTCACAAGACACGGGAAACCTCTGTTGGTCTGGAGGAGCTGCAGCAGTTATTTCTGCACAAACGTCCACTGAACATTCACTAGATATTCTCAGAGCTAAACTAACTCTTCTACAGTGTGGAGTGAGCACCAGGTTGGGCTTAAAACTACTACGTTTGTACAGTGAAAATGAAACTGAACGTTATGAACACGGGACTTGTGTTTGTTGGACCCATCCACTTCCCCTCCCACTCGCCCCGCGCTCTTTCACTTTTTAATCTACGTCACCACAGCTCTTTCTCTGAGCGTTTACTGTTGCAATTCTGACGGCTGTGACAAAGCGTCGGTTTTTGAAACCCTAGGAATGAGAACGGGTTTTGTAAGTCCCGTGTTTGTTTGACCCCTCCACCCACCCTGACCTCATCCCTATGCAGACTTTGAAGCTCTTTATACTACGTCACCTGACTTCCTGCGTTGCTCCCGTCATAAATACTACGGCCACTAGAGGTCGGTGCCTGCTTTGTTTCCTGCCTGCTGCCTCAACACCCACTTACTCACTTCGTAGGCACTAAAACGCCATGAACTTTCCGTTATCCCTCATGCTCTTATATTGTTTTATTAATTACTTATTTTGCACCTTGTAATCCTCATGCTCCTAAACTGTCTTAACAGTCTTAAGTTGTTTTTATTAATTGTCTTAAATTCCTAATAAGAGTGTCAGATGTTGATTACTGTGAATGTTTGACACATTTCAGGATTATATATATATTTATATTATTAACATAAATATCCACAACTCCAGTATAAAGCTGAATAACTGAAGACGGAGCTGAGCTGAGAAGTATCTCTGTTGTTGTTGGTCTCTGCTCGTCTTCATCGCCGTTTCTCATCCTAACATCCATCCTCACAAATGTGCACCTTCTTGCACAATCCTCTGTGATGACAAAGCAAGGCTGCCGTCTCCATATTTAATCTCGGCTATAAAAGTGTCAACACGTTCATCTGTCAAAGTCCCTCTACGCAGTATCAGAGGGTTGGAAGTTCATCCGTCAAGTTCAAGTAAAAACAAATGGACTTCTCTCATCTCAAAGGACAATTCTGGAAAAACTGTCACTGTGACGAAGACAATGATAATTAATGACCCTCATGATGAAATGTGATGTGTTACTCGTGACGTGTTTTAATGGGGAATAAATGATTTTTTGTTCTGTCTCATGGGAGAGAATGTTGCTTTATGTCTGGTGTTTCTGGAGTATTTCATCTGCTTCCATCATGGTTCTCTTGATGTGAGACTCGATGAAGAACAGAGTAAATGTTCTCTTGAATGAACGGGAGTTTAACAAGTTTGATGTAACGCCAGTTCATTTTCTTTTCTACCTTTACATCATCCTCATTTCAAGTTTCCCTGAGACCAATTAAGTTGCCATCGGTGATATCTGTGAGATTCATTCCACTTTTGTTGTGTCTTTTATATTCGCCTCTGTGATACAGTACGAACTCGTAAATTAATCCTCGGTTGAGTCGCTGTGAGCTGGCCTCAGGAGAGATCTGCCAAGTTGTGCTAAATAACCAGACGCCGGACTCAGCAGAGAAACATTTCGATGCACTATGGACGTCGTGCCGCAGTAACGCTTGACTCCTTTCTGACCCCGAAGTCTGACTTTTAATCTGTGCCCAGAAGGCTTTGACTGTTCCCTGACATTTACCATCGCGCCGTCACCTCATAAAACTGAAAAGGGGCCTAGTTACTGGCTCTCAGCAATCAATAGCCAGTTAGTTCATCCTGCAGCAGAGGCCCAGTAAAAAGGAGGCGTCTGTATAATAATGGCATGAAGGA
Organism: Sebastes fasciatus; assembly: GCF_043250625.1. Taxonomy (NCBI): domain Eukaryota; kingdom Metazoa; phylum Chordata; class Actinopteri; order Perciformes; family Sebastidae; genus Sebastes; species Sebastes fasciatus. The sequence continues at coordinate 2,254,320 of NC_133796.1, read as the reverse complement.
ATCATTTCTGCAGGTTATAAAATGTAAACAGGAGCAGCAGGAAGGAGCTCTGCTGGTGGTTGATATGAATTCAGTGTTTTAGTTAAAAGGTAGTTGAAGGAGAAAAGCACAGATAATATAAGATATTCCTTTTTTAGTCCCACAGGGGGGAAATTTGCAGAAAGGTAGTAGAGGGCTCATCCGGGATCAACAATCACATAATAATAACCACATTACTGGGGCTTTTCCTTTGGCTTGACGCAGAACATCTGAAAACGCAGATGCTTTTTAACGCCACTAATTTCTTTAACGCATTTACACAATCTGCAATTTTTATGTTGTGACGGCTCAATTTTAAAACTAGAGTGAAGACACTGGTATCATATAAAACTAGTAAACCTGATGAATCCATCGGTACCAACCAGGTCATACTAGCTTGTCGTGAAGGAGGCTTAATAACGCTCCAAACTTACACCACAGTCATGTCCATGTTCAAAGGGGTCCCTTGACCTCTGACCTCCAGATGTGTGAATGTAAATGGGTTCTATGGGTACCCACGAGTCTCCCCTTTACAGACATGCCCACTTTATGATAATCACATGCAGTTTGGGGCAAGTCATAGTCAAGTCAGCACACTGACACACTGACAGCTGTTGTTGCCTGTTGGGCTGCAGTTTGCCATGTTATGATTGGAGCATATTGTTTTATGCTAAATGCAGTACCTGTGAGGGTTTCTGGATCAATATCTGTCATTGTTTTGTGTTGTTCATCGATTTAAAATAATAAATATATACATACATTTCCATAAAGCAGCATATTAGCCCACTCCCATGTTGACAAGAGGATTAAATACTTGACTAATCTCCTCTTTAAGGTTCATTTTGAACAGATAAAAAATGTGCAATTAATCATGATTAAATATTTTAATCGATTGACAGCCCTAATCAAAATACAATTTAAAAAGCATTTGTTCAGTTCTCACTCAAGCATGATGAGTTCTGATATTTACAACAATAAATTGAAAGAAGCAGAGGAGACAGGTGTAAAAAAAAAAAAAAGGTGTGAAAAATTGCCATAAATCAAAAGAAATGTGGGAGATATGTGAGCCCGAGAAGAAACCAGGAGAGGGCAATGAAAAATGGGATTCTCCCGGGAAAATCGTGAGGGTTGGCAAGTATGCTAGTAGTGCTATGGAGCAATGTTTTGCAGTGGATCCACATTTTCTAGTCTAGTTAGTGTGATAATCAGCTCTGCTTATGGTTTCGGTGGCAGTAACATGACAAATGTAAGGGAAGAAGGAGCTTTACAAATGTTTTACATGCATTCAACACATTTGTTAGCTCTTATGAATACACACAATGTGTTTAGATGAGAAATACTGGATGTAAACAACATTTGTGTTGACTGGATATGATGAAATCTGTGAACGAGAGAAGCTTCAACAGCGGGAGGAAACTGGCCCCAGCGTCAGTACATTTCCATCTGTATTTTCAGTTTTCAGTACGAGGTTGTATGCTGATTGCAGAAACTGAGCCGTGGATTGGAAACACTTGACACCAGCGTCGGGGGCTCAGCTGGTAATCAGACGGGCGAAGGCCGGCGCTGCCTGGAGAGGCTCCACTGCAGAGACCGTGGAAACAAATTCACCATCAAATGCTGTCAAAGCTTCTGTTCTTTCTTTCTCTTAACGGCTTTTCCCTTTTTTTAAAATGCAGTGAATCAACTGAACAGCGAGCAGCCAAAAGCTTGTCATTATCCTCTCGTCGCATCACCTGAACTGTGGAGTACTGGAGCAGATAATAAGCAGCAGAGGTGCCTCTTAGACTGAAACTCAGAGGTTCAGCTGAAAGTGGTTGATGATTTATTTTCCACCATCACTTGCCCTCCGTCTCCTCCTGTGAGTCTGGACGATGAGCGGTGTGTTGGAGTCGGAGTTGACTGTAGGAAACGACCAAAGAGAGTTTAAATACAGCCGTCTAATGTTCATGACATTAACAAAATCACCCAGACTCAGCACTCTCATCTGATAGATCCTTACACCTTGGAGAAGTGTGTGGAGGACGGAACCTGTCAAAATGAAAAATAAATCAATAAATGATTTGATAAATAAATAAATAAATACCTAAATAAATATATAAATCTGTTATTAAATGTTGCGAAAAAAATATTAAAAATAAGTGTAGCTATTAATTAATTGATAAAACGTGACATAAATTGATATTTTGGTTTTCATGTGCTTCTTTATTTATTTAGTTTTGGATTAATTCCATTATTTATTCACAATTCTGTTTAATTTTCCATTTTTTTAATTTTTTTAAATTTTTTTTTATATTATTTATTAATTTATATTTGCATTTTTTTTTATTTCTGTATTTTTATATTTATCTTTTATTTATTTAATGTTGTATTAATTTTATATTTATTTTTAAATGTATGTATTTATTTATATATTCATGCATTTATTTATTTCAAGCCTTATTTATTTTCACAAAATTATTTATTTATTTCCTTTACACATTTCTTTATACATTTCTGCCTCATAATGCAAATGAGGGGGCTGTCTCATTTTTGCATAAATAAATAAATGCAAAAATACATAAATAAAAACATTAATTTAAAAATGAATATGAAGTAAATAAAAAATAATGCAAAAAAAATAATACAAATGAATACATAAATAATTAAAAGGGACAATTAAATAGAAAAGCAAATAAATAAAGTAATTAATAATAAATAAAGAAGAACATTAAAACAGAAATATCAATTTATGTCACATTTTATCAATTAATTAATGGCAATAATTAATTTTAAATATAATTTTTGCTAAATTTTATGACATATTTATTTATTTATTTATTTTTTATTTTGCCAGGTTCCATCCCCCATAGGGGTGATGAGTCACAGACTAACATCAGATTGTTTAAACATGAAAATCTCACATTCAGAGGACTAAACAAGGAATTGTTTCTTGTGATAGCCCCATGCATGTGTACATAGATTTAAGTTTTTATTTTTTATTTAGCCTTTATTTAACCTCCCTCCTGATTGGCCATTGCCATCGGCCACCGACACCGTCCGGATTAAACCTGATTTAATGCCAGATCAGTCGCTCAGTTTGAGGTCACGATGTGCGATTAATTACCTGAATGATCAACAGTCTGCTTGGCAGACGATCAGTTGGATTTCTGGCAGGTCAGAAATGTTGATGAGTGTCTGCAGTTTGATCTGATCTCCCACACGGCAGCTGTCAAAAGATCCATTATGAACTGTGTTGAGCTTGTTTCAATGTTAACGCAGTAACATTCCTCACGCTGTGGCTGGAACTGGAGAGACTGAGCTGTGATATTGAACTGAACTTGGCTGCAGATCAGACGGATCAGACAGTCTGCATCTTCCAGATCCATATCTTGTTATTTTTATTCTTACTTTCTCTCTTTGTCTACATTGTTGAGGATGTACTCGTCTTGTTTGAATAAACTTTATTGGATTTACCAGTGGAAAAATCGATGGAGGGTTCAGTGTGAGCTCCACGTCGTGACTGAGTGTGAGCACAGAAGTCGTGCAGATAGGTCAATTAAAAGATGTAGGATGGTTTAACAACATATAAGTTTTATATAAAATGTACAGTGTCGGCTCAGCATTAGTGGGACTCTGGAAAGTACAGATTGTGTTTATCAAAGGAAGGATGGAGTTTTTACTTAAAGAATAACTTACGTGCTGAAAAGCAGTGTTCTTCTGCCCCCTCTGATTCAACGTTTAAGACTGTAACCACACCCAACAGTGATGTCGTAACGTCCTGGAGTACACCTGTACATCAAGGTGAATAATTAAACCACTGAAGGTCGGCAAAAACTAGATGATCCAACTCGTCCTTCATACCTCGTCCCATGCCCAGATTCTCTACATTTCCTGCAGCAATCAGCTGTTATCAGGCTCAGCCAGCCACCTGAGCCTAGTTACACACAGGGTGAAGCCACCAGCTGGTTGGTTTACTTCTAATATAATCAGCGTAATAATTCATCCTAGCATGGAGGAGTTTTTTAATGATTGCTAACCTTGAAGCCGTTGCCTGTTGAAATGTTTGCTGTGTCATTGTTTCATGTTTTTAAGACAGGTTTCAGTCTTATGCTCCACTTTCTGGTCTTCCTGACCCCCATGCATTGGTTCGGTCCAATCAGGGTGGGGCCAGGAGGGGGTATATAAAGCCATGCAGGCGTTAACTGTGGGGGACAGTTTGCATTGAGGAAGTGTGATTTCAGTTATTTTTCCAGCTTATTTGCTCTTTAAATGTTCTGGGACTTTTGTTCTTCTCCTTTGTTCATTTGGATTTTTGGTTAATAAATCTACTGATTTCTGCATCCTAAGCCAATCTTCAAACCAACTGCTTTCTACTCACCTCCAGAGCCAGACAGCCACACAAACATCCCTTTTTATGTAGAATTACACCCAGTAATGCTACAGTCACGCCACTCGGCGCTGGCGTCACGCCCCTTGGCGTAACGCACGGGACACGAACAGCGTTCTCCTGGATGAAAGCTTTGTGTTTGTCTTTTCGATTTTTCGAATAGTCGTTATTTATTAAAAAAATCAGGTAATTAATGTGACTATGCGTCCCATCTTAAAATATATTTATTTCCCTTGTATTAACCGTTGGTAGTAACGTCACTACGGGGTAAAACGTGTGTGGCACGTTCAATTCGGCCGGCAGGCGACCAGGTTGAGGCTGCCGGGCCGCACTTGGTTTAAGGTTCCGAATGGCGTATTATTTGAATAATAATAGAATAATACTCAGTGATTTTCTAATAGTATTTTTGCTTGGAATGCACATCCCTACTGTCCACCTCCCCTCACACCCGCCCAGTGTGTCTCTTCATTCTTAAAACTATTCCCGGCGCACTTCCTCGGAGCGTTTACTGTTGCCGCGGATTGGTTTACATTATAGTTACTGGAACATTTCATACCAGCGCTCAAGGATGGTACCGAACGCCAACGGCCGTGAAAAAGCCTTGGTATTTGACGCCCTGCATGAGAATGGGCTGGAATGACACCTGTATAATCAGCCCGTTCGCACAAAAATGTCACGATAATGCACAAGGCGTTTTGCAAGCAATAAGTATGCCTGTCATTTGTACTCCATGTATCCTGTACTGACTGCAGTGTAAACGCATCCGTGTGTAAATGCTCGGGTAAGAGTTAGTGACGTAGTGTAAAAAGCAAGAAAGACCACTTACTGTATGTCGAGGTGGATGAGACATAATAGAAGATGGGAATAATAATAATAATACATTTTATTTGTAACGCACTTTACATTTGAAACAAATCCCAAAGTGCTACAAGGTAAAAGCGACAATATAAAAAACAGATAAAACATCCCTGGACCCCCTAAAGAAGACTAAAACGGGTCTATTGTGGGTCTTCTGCACTATTAGGAGAGCTTGAAGCTCCAGTTACTGTTGTGTTGATCAGCCAGCAGTGTGATGGAGCACAGAGCCGGATGCATAAATAAAGGTTGATTAAATCTTGTGAGAACATCATGGTAATCATCCCATCACGTTCAATAAGGCCCTTCATTCATCACACTGCTTTGTCGTGCACACCTGTGTGTGTGTGTGTGTGTGATCTCCTCACCACCATATGATGCTTATAGTTCCAGCCTTGTTAGACGACGACCTTCACAGGTCCTTGGTCGCCTTGGTCTCCGTGACGGCGGGCACAGAAACGTTTCCATGACAACCTTTAAATCGGCCCCGCGGCCTCTCGTCTGCACGGTCAATAAGTCACATTATCTCCTCCGCTGAGAATACAGGCTCTTTATCCACCCTGTCAATACCCACAAGTCACTGCTGATGACATCTGGAGACAAACATCAACATCTTTAACCATCAACTCAGACTGCATCGCCATCGCCGTTCCACAGGCCGTGGTGGAATAAAGGGCAGATTGCAGCCTGCAGCAGTGACACACATTAAGGCTCAGAGGACTGGGATGTACTCAGAGAATAAGAATAACTGTGTGCAGCAGATTCACGTGGAGTCAGGCGACACCCTCCATCATAGTCGGATGTTAATAGCTGGCAGATACTGAAGGTGTGTTTGCGCTCGACTGCTGATTTCCCTCGAGGGGCCTGAAATAATTCAGCTAATCCTGCAGCCTCCTCCATCACAGAGCGTCTCTGCGTTTATGTATATATTTGTGTCAGTGCCTGTGGCTGAAGCTCTATACATATTCAACTACCGTGCAGCCTGTGTGGTGAAGTTACACGCCGGAACTCCAGGGACGTATTTGAAGAGGCTGACGTGCTGACGGAGGTGTTTTATTCTGACATGACTGAGCGAGCTCAGGGAGTTCCTCCATTTGTCTCCTCTTACATCTTTGTTTTAGGGTATTTACTTTCTGTAATTTAATCATGAGCTTCCTCTGCGTTTTCTCTGACAAACCTTAAAACTTATCTCGTGAAATATCGAGGTGGAAAACTGCCGTTTAGAGAGTATTGATGAGGATCTCTCGAGACCATCTGGCTCGCGAGGAGCCGACATGCTTCAGCGTGTTTGTATGCAAACCGCTGTCTTTCTTTTATTGCCTTTCTTTGCTGCTCTGTTGGGATGAAATATGATTGTTGTTTTGTTGTTTGGCTTCATCATTTCCTCTGCAGCCTAGTGGGGAAAATTACCAGTCAAAGTGACTCATTCTTGCCATTTGAAAAACTTTAAACAATGTTTTTTTTGTACGTGTCTTGAAAGTCTAAAATCTGACAGAGCACAAGTGTTCTGCATGTCTTTTGCTAACCTTTGAGCTGTGCTCTTCATCCCCGGTGAAAACAGTTAAAGTAAGCAGCTGTATTTATTTCCCAGGAGCTGTAATCCATCCTACCTTGTTTGCTCACCTGCTGACATCTTTGGATTTTGTTATAAAGTTGCTCTGTGATAAATAGTGCAGTTTTTTTGATATATCCTATAAAGTCTAAATCACCACCCACCAAATGCAAACTGCCAGTAAAAAAAAACATCTTTGGAGGATTAAATCAATGAATCTTCAAACCTAAAGTTTGACTCAAAGAAAGAAAAAATCCATTGTTACCTTTTAATAGTTTGTTTTGTCCTCTGAACACTGAAGTCTTTTACTTCTGTTGTATACAGTAGCTGTCGCATGGAAACATGCAGGAGATGTAGCAGGACCTGATACATGTTATATACAAAACAAAGACGGTGGATTCACACCCGTAGTTCATTTGCTCTGGGCTGGATCAGGGACCGAATGTTGCATATTGCCTGGAGTTTGGTTTGTGTTCACACAGCAGCGTTTACAAGGTGCGCAAAGAAACTGCTCCCTAATCGGTCAGAATTTCCATGCTGGAAAACTCCTGGAAGTAAACCAAGAAGAGCAGACTTCCAGAACGCAACAATGGAGGGACAACTATGATTTGAGCAACTCGCGGGAGAGCGAGACCGCCGCCACACAGGAACGCCAGAGAGACCGACCCGAACGCCACAAGGGAGGACTTTGGCATGGTGTGTTCGGTCGTGAGAGTTGAATGCCAATCCTGAGAAGACGTGATGCGGGACGTGACACCGTGACTGAACAATGTCCCCGTGAAAGTTTGTTAACAGTTCGTTGTGTATCGTCGACGTCTCGTTTTAACGAGACCTTAATGAACTACGAGGCTGACCGTCAGCACCAATCGGAGCTGGCCGAGCAACGTGGAACAGCGAGCGGTAGCAAGCGGGGACCAGGTAGGCCAGCCCACACGACACGCCGCAGCAGGTAGGCTAACGAGGTTAGCACCAGGTAGCCCACTCCTTCTTCATATGCTCACGGCTGACTAGCTTTGTAGTTACCCCTAGAGAGCTGTGTGAGTACTGACAGACCATTATTGAGGCAAAGCTGGTTTGACCGTGACACAAGACAGTTCAGGAGGACGGAGGAGGAGGCGTGCATTAACTCTCCTAAACTGTGACGTGCTCATTGGCCGAAAATATGTCCGAAGATCCATCAGGTCTGCCCGTGGTCTTCAACACAGCCTGATGTTACACCTGTTTAGTTCTGATGTGAATAGCGAGGGCGAGCGTTGGCTCTTTTGTAGTAATGGTGTCTGGTGTCTGGTGTTGACGTGCACAGCGCTGCTCGGTACCGGAGCTGGTTTAATCCAAAAAGGTGCAATGCTTTCTCCAGTTGGGCCGGATCGAGGTCGGATCACGTTCTCACCACAAACGAAGCGTACCGAACCGCAGTTCATTTGGAAGTGAAACTGAGACCACCCCTTCAAGGAGCTCTCGGTTTGCCTCTCCAGAGAAGGTGGATAGTGTGCGCACACATCCCCGGCTGTGGCTGTGCACAGATGAATAAAAACAGCATTACTACGGGTCGTATGCCTCCACCATACAGTCAGATTACATCCATGTCCGTCCAAAATGTCATCATCGTTCTTCATCATTTTATCCTCCACCAAATTCTAATCAGTTCATCCTTGAGTCTGAGTGGAGGACGAGAATAGACGTACGTACGGACAACCTGAAAACATTGATGCCTCCGGCCACAGCTGCTGCCAACATGGAGGCGTATAAAGAGGATACAAATTGTTGGGATGAAGTGTCTTCTGAACACATCTGCTGTCACAAGATGAATGGTACAGATGAGGATAACAGCACACCCTTTGCAGACAGTCTCTCATGCTGCTGAAAAATGACAGAAGTAGTTATATGAAGAATGAAAATCGAGAGCTAGAGAAAGAGAAGTTCAAACCCGGCCTACTTTCACACCTCACAGCTGGCCGAACGCTGTGTGAAGTGGCCATCACGGAGCAAGAGATGTACTATTAATGACGTGAGAGTCCGTTCAGGGCGGGAGGGAGGGAGGGGAGGTGGACGGGTCAAACAAACACAAGCCTTTCATCCAGGAGACAGCCATTCGTGTGAAACTAAAAGTAACGTTGACTTGTTTTGTCACGTACAGTCATCAGTCATGTGACTGGTCGGTATCATCAGTCAGTGAAGTTAACGTCAACCACGACCGTTTCCTAATTTGACGAGTTTAGAGTGAGAATGTGTTGGAAAAACAGTCGTATTGTAGGTTGAACAGGGTCTGCATGGCTGCAGGTAGCTTACTGACAGTAAGTATGTTTGTTACGTAATATACGTTACGTATGTAACGTTGAATGTTTAACGTAATGTTAGAATTTGGTTTCACAAGGGACACAATCAGCGATCTCCTGGGTGAAAGTCCCGTGACCTCCTCCCTACGCTGACTTCTGCGGCCTTTGATTAGAAATGTATTTGACATCTACAGCTCATGTGTCACATCCAGATGTTTCCAACAGCTCCAACAGAGTTCTGTAGCAGAACCAACACGTTCTCACATCCAACTCGTCAAATACCAACGCTTGGTCGGTGCCCCTCGACATCGGAGACAGACGCACGGGGGGTACCCCTCTAGCGTTACTTTTGGACGGACCAGGGATGGCGTGTCAATATTTGATTGTTACATGCGTATTGTCCTTTCAAAATAAACTTCAGTTTTCCCAGGAAGTTAGGTCTAGGTAACACAACCACTTAGTTAGGGCTAGGAAACAGTCAGGGTTGAAGTTAACTTCATTGACTCATGTAACAAAATGAGTCAACATTACTTTTAATTTCACACGAACAGCGGTCTCCTGGTTGAAAGTCTGGTGTTTGTTTGACTCATCCAGCTGTTGAAGTTTAGAAAGTGAAATAATTGACCTTCCTTTTGGAACAGTAGCTGTAGATTAACTCCGGCCCCATTCATCACTCAGTGAAACCAAACATCCCCAGTTCAGTCAGGCCACTCTCATCGTGGTTTTAACCACGGAACAAGTGAGTATAAACTGTCTGAACCACCGCCGGCTCCATCAGCTGGAGAGTGTTTTAATATCCAACGTTAATGCGCCGTTATATAATTTCATTATTTTGTGCTTCCTGTAAGTTGATGCAGAACTTGGCAATCGGTTGCTTGAAGCTTTTAATCTATAAAAAAGATATACCATAAATGTGTTTGTGTCCGTGTGTGTGTGTGTGTGTGTGTGTGTGTGTGTGTGTGTGTGTGTGTGTGTGTGTGCGTGCGTGTGTGTGAAGGTTAATAGGGCTGTGTGGGGAGAACGAGTTTTGGATGAGTCCCATTTGTAGCGCATCATTACTCTCTGGCTGCTGGCTGCGTCCTCAGACAGGCTGATCTATAAATACCAACCGGTCCAGACTCTGTGCACGGCTGATGTGACGCTGCACGAAGCCGCCACTTAGAGAGAGCATGACTGAGCAGCCCCCCCGACAAACAAACAAACAGACGATAAATGAACAAAACAAACGGAAGCGAGGAATAAATCGAAAAGACGTGAGAGCTGGATATTCTTGGAAAGTCGCCGCCTCGTCGTCAGCGGTTTTGACTCAGCGAGCATCGTCGTTTAGAAAGCAGTCTGTTAGATTGGTGGGTTGAACTGTTGAAATGTTGAATGAAAGATTTGTGAAGTGAACGTGACGGCTCATAATACAAATAATAAAATCAATACACAGGAAATTGAGACTGCAGGAAATGTGACATAGAAACAGTTAATCCTGTTTTACCAATGGCTCGGCATTCATGGCCGAGTCTCCAAGAGACTATCCCGGCTATTATAACTTCTCTTTCTCTTCTCATGACAGAATGTCTTCTTCTGTGGTGTCACAGCGGACCAGGAGAAACATCCAGACCTCAATAAGCCACAGTTCTTGCTTTACAAACATAATGAAGGCACATTTCCTTGAGTCAGATACAGCGATTCGCCCCTCAGGTGAGGAATCCAACACTCGGGAAATAGTCACAAATTTCCGCTCTGGTCTTTTCAAAATAAAACTACATATTTAGGTTTAGGAATAGATCCACTTGGTTAGACTTAGGGAATAAAACTACTTAGTTAGGTTCAGGAAAAGATTGCGGTTTGGGTTTAAATATCTAACTAAATTACGGAAGTTACGTGACAAATAAATCCTCATTGACTTCTGGCCTCACACGGGGCACCAATACTGGTCTCCTGGGCGAAAGTGCTGCGTTTTTTGACCCACCCATCCACCCCGACGTCCTCCCTACACGGAATATGTCGCTCTTTATACACAATTACGTGGATGACATACAAATTGATTTTGTGCTGACCATCATGAAAAAAATACATTACATCAATACATTACATTTTTGATCAGAAATGTGTTTGACATTGTGCCAGGTATGTATGAGTACGACACCGGTACACCATATTCCCGCAGTACCCCCCACAGGACTCTCCAGGGGACCCGGTCGTAAGCCTTCTCCAAGTCCACAAAACACATGTAGACTGGATTGGCAAACTCCCATGACCCCTCCAACAGCCCCACGATGGTAAAGAGCTGTTCCACTGTTCCACGGCCAGGAAGGAATCCGCATTGTTCCTCCTGGATCCGACGATCGACAATCGGTCCGAGCCTCCTGTCCAGCACCGTAGAATAAACGGGGCAGCTGAGTATATCTCATAATCATACCAGATCCAGATCTTGAGTCTCTCATCTCCAGATAATATAATTATTATTTTGAAAAAAAAGATGTGTTGGAATTCATCATGGTAAACATTGAGGGGTGTAAATCAGCAGTAACTGCTGTTCTAAGAGGAGCTGGAGGCATCCGATACCTCGCTGTCTGACCTCAGTAGGAGTCGGAGCAGCGTGAGCCGCAGCAGCTCCTCCCACGACAACAACACTGGATCTGCTGTCACCGTGTCGGAGCAGCCGTGGCGCCGCTGCAGATAAACACACAGACATCCAGGTCACATATTGACATCTTGTTCCACATACAGTATCTTCTGCTACAGCGCAGTCCAATATAACCCACTTATTATAATGCATATAATCTGTAGCATCGTTCTAATTCTACTCGTAGATGTATGAAGGCGAAGTGGACACTGCATTCAAAGATGGCGCTGCATTTATTCCTATGAAAGTTGTCCACTGGGTGAATACACCAGAGAAGCCTCCGAGGGCTTCCTTCACGTCTTTCGGCCCACAGAGCTGCTCAGTAGAGTCCTTCTACAACCGAGCTGGTTGAAAGCATGCACCTCCAAGACTAACACTGGCCGAACCGACTGACTTCCTGTTGGTTCCCCTCACACATTAATAGGATAAAATAATTTAAAGGTCGACTCAATCTGCGTTCTTTTCCATTTTTATTCAAACAGAAACGCCCGCTAACTCGGCCGTTAGCAAAAAGCAATGACGTAGGTTACCCAAGTAAGCTATGAATAATGTGAACGCTAGCGCTAGCTGAGTCAACGTTAGCTGTTTGGAAATAACAGAGAGGGTTAGTTCAGGTTTTTATAAACGAAGGTTGTATGTATACACCCGTGTTCTGTGAAGTAAAATTACTGTTTTTGTGAATGGAGTCTGGTGGCTTTGAAGAGAGCGTAAAGAAGGGCTGTCTGACGGCGAGGTAAAGCCGCCGAAAAAATATCTATATCAGTTTAAGTGTACACTATATTTAGAATATGTTCACGGCTTCACCTCGCCGTCAGACAGCCCTTTCTGACGGGGAACTTCAGCCGTTATATTGCTGTCTTCAAAGCCACCAGACTCCATTCACAAAAACAGCATTTTTACCTCTCAGAACACGCAAGTTTATTCTGTGCCGGTACTCCTGTCTGCTTCTCCAAACTATAGTAGCATGCCAACGGCTATCTAATGTACTGTAGGTAATACACACTGAATGGATAAAGATATATGTAAACTATATGGAACGTCATCATGCAGAAATCTACGTCAGGTCACGTGGGACAAAGTTTTTAGAAGGGCTTGAAGGGAAAATAGTATTTTGACACTAAAACAAGTAAACTTTGTCCAAAATTTGAATGTTCAGATTTAAATATATGCTACAGAATAATATAAAAACCTAAATAAATTATAATGATATTAATAATAATGAACACGCCCTGTAATCATACTAATCTTGTTGGACCGAACAGATCCAATTATGATAATAAAAACAGTAATTTTGGTTTCTGATGCTCAGAAAACTGCTCATTCTTCGTCTTCTTGTGGTTCGTGACCGCCGGAGGAAACAATCTGTTTTCCTCACCATCATTTCCACAATCACGTCTCCCTCCTCGCTGCCTCCAACAGGCGGCTTCAGTCGATTGAACGTTCAGCTGAGTGTATAACTGAGGCAACTCCGCAGCAAATGAGACCGAGAGAGAAAGAGAGAGAGAGAGAGAGTAAAGACAGATAAGAGAGTATCGGGGCCAACTTGTTCTTTGATCGGGTAAATATTCTACATCAGCATCGACTGAGGAGGCGTAAGACAGAGAGGATACCATTAACACTCACAAAAGACGGGGCGGAGACGCCTCGCTCACCCTCCAATCTGGATAACAAGACTTCCATCAGGCCTCGAGCAGCTTGTTTACCTTCCACTTACTGCTGCTGCTGCTGCTCAGACTGCCGGATCCATAGCAGCACAGCAGGGTGCTACTACAGCACACACACACACACACACACAAACACACACAAATAAATATCAATCATAAATGACCTGAATGGTCTCATTCTCACCGATGAGTCTAAGAAACTAATATTGATATGTTTTGTTTACAAAAATAATTCCATCCTCATTTCAATCCGACTAACTGGAGCAACAGGAAGCTGAAGAGATATGAGAGTTATTGGTGATTAGACTCCATCATGGATGATCACCTTTATGGAGGGAATCATGGCATAAACCGTACTGGAATAACCCCCCATGGAGCCTAGACGCTGGTACTAGTGAAGGAGTGAAGAAAAGACAAGCTAAACATCTGGATGGATGTGATCTGGATCAGGGTTTATTTGAGCTAACTGGGAGAATCCATTGGAGAGCTGGTTCTGATGAAAACTGGAGGTGGAGGTGGGTCTTGATGCGACTCACTGCAGAAGGAACAGCAACATGATTGGCTCACAGAGGTTTGGTTGAACTGAAAAGTATGTAGTATATAGTTCAAGTACCTCGGGGTCTTGTTCATGAGTGAGGGGACGATGGAACGTGAGATTGGAGACAGAGAATCGGAGCAGCAGGGGGCCGGTATTGCATTCGCTTTACCGCACCGTTGTGACGAAAAGAGAGCTGAGCCGGAAGGCAAAGCTCTCCAACTACCGGTCAATCTTCGTTCCTACTCTCACCTCTGGTCATGAGGGTTGGGTCATGACCCAAAGAACTAGATCGCGGGTACAAGCGGCCGAAATGGGTTTCCTCAGGAGGGTGGCTGGCGTCTCCCTTAGAGATAGGGTGAGAAGCTCAGTCATCTGTGAGGGACTCGGAGTAGAGCCGCTGCTTCTTTGCGTTGAAAGGAGCCAGCTGAGGTGGTTCGGGCATCTAGTAAGGATGCCCCCCTCCCCTGGGCGCCTCCCTATGGAGGTGTTCCAGGCACGACCAGCTGGGAGGAGGCCACGGGGAAGACCCAGGACTAGGTGGAGAGATTATATCTCCACACTGGCCTGGGAACGCCTCAGGATCCCCCAGTCAGAGCTGGTTAATGTGGCCCGGGAAAGGGAAGTTTGGGGTCCCCTGCTGGAGCTGTTGACCCCGCGACCCGACCCGGATAAGAGTTTGAAGATGAGATGAGATGATATATATATATATATATATATATACATATATATATATATATATATATATAAATCACTTAGTTAGGATAAGGGAAAAAGTCACGGTTGGGCTTAAAATAAGTACGTAAACTGAGTAAAACATGTACAGAAACGACTACAGAAAACACAGCTGACTAATGTCAATAAAAAAAACACGTAACAATCGTCACTAACTTAAAACAAAACTCGGGTCTCAAACTCGGGTCTCCTGGTTAAAGGTTCTGTGTTTATTGGACCCATGCCCTTCCCCACCCGCCCAACATAAGTGATCTTTCTCACTTTTTATACTACTTCACTAACTCTCACCGTATCATTTATACGCAGATGCGTTTACATTGCAGTCAGTTCAGGATACATGGATTACAAACGACATGCGGAAATCAAGAACGTATTGCATGCTTCACGCCTCGCGCATTACTGTGGCATTTAAACACTCTAACACCAGCATGTCTTCAATAGAAATAGATGGGTTTTTAATTCCACTAATTTTAATAAAGGAGTTTTTTTTTTTTCCGTCTAAATAACATTTTACAACAGTTAATGTCAACTTTTAATTTGATTAAAAATAGATTAAATGCAGAAAAAACAATCAGCAGCAAAGATCACAAAACTAATGTAGGAAGTCAGATATATCGACTCCCCCCCACTGTGTGTGTGTGTGTGTGTGTGTGTGTGTGTGTGTGTGTGTGTGTGTGTGTGTGTGTGTGTGTGTGTGTGTGTTGGGGGAGTGTTGAGGCTCAGTTGGTACTAAAGGGGCAGAATTGCTTATAGGAGGTTTTTCCTGCAGACTGCTGACAGAGAGCTGTTATCATCAAAATCAGGCCATAACATCCAGAAGAAAATCACAACAAGACAAACCACAGAGCGAGCATGCACACACACACACACATACACACACACACGCACGTAGAGAATCCCATCCTACTTTTCTGCGCATGTCAGCAGGTGACAGAGGGAGGAGATGGGGGGTCACAGCGGGCTCATCAACTTGACAATTTCCTCCAGGTAAGCAGTTTTACACACAGAAGTACACACACATAAACACCAACATAAGGACGTGTATAGATAAGGTATATCGGAGCCATCTCTGTTGGGCTCCAACTAACAATCATGTTTTCCATAATCATTTTTTCCCCCCAATTTATTATTATTATTTTTGACTTTTTATAAACAAACAAAAATCTAAATCTCATCACTCATAACTTCAGCCCAAAGAAAAAAATACTTATTTTGTTTTGTTTGATTCATAATGAAATGAAAACATAAAATATTCACATTTCACAGCTCATTTTGTTCATTTGATTCATTTTCTTTTGATTAATAAGTCCATTCATCATGTAATAGTTTCAGCAATATTAAGTTAAAAGCTTAAAACAGTAAATAAACCACAACTTCTCATATATTTCTGAATGTTTTAGCTCTCTGCACTGATTTCAGTTACACATCAAAATTTCATTAAATCTGCACCACCTGCTGTCTGGTGTCTTTTTTTTCTGGGAAGAAGTCCAAGGTAAAGAAGCAGATTCATCACTTAGAGGAAGACGAGCTGCTGGAGAGGAAAGCGACCGAGTCGAGCCAAAACGGGAGTGAAACATCGCTGTGACCGTTCCAAAATGAAAAAATAAAAACCTCCAAGGTGAGACGGGATGGAGAGGAAGCTGTAACATCTGGCTGCGTTTTGGTGTCTTGTGTTACATAATTTATATTAAGTTCATCTCTGAGGTGTTGAAGACGGGGCTCGGGGCAGACCAGTCAAGTTGATCCACACCAAACTGGGAAAACCATTATGGAGCTGGACTTTTCTATATAATGTATATTAACCACAGCCTGCAATGAGTCTAGATAAGCATCAACACAGGCGTCATGTATATTACCAGAGGTTCTGTTTCCTTTACCTGACAATGTTTACATGAATATATTTACACTCATTCACACCCACTTAATTAAAACAGAGGAGAAAACAACAAACAGCGTCTGAGTTGTTAATCTAAACTCTTAACTGACGTGTTTATTTATCCTCCACCTCCTGTCAAACTCAACAACACCAACACCAAACCAGACTCTGTTCTTAACAGAACTCATTTAGAGGACTCGGTGGAACTCTTGTCACCTAGAAATTATGTTTCTATATTGCTGATTTGTAACTGCAAATATGTTTTGAAAGAAACATAATGCCGCCGGGATATATATATTGTTTTTATCAACATAACGAGGGAACATTTTTTAATGAACGTATCTGCAAAACGCTCTCTGAAAATCATTTGTTTTTCTGCAATAACTGCTCATATAGAAACTAAAGCATGACTAATGCTTCATTATGTTTAGACGCTCACAGCACTTGGTCTCAGTTGAATATTGAAAAAGTCAAGAGTGACTTCAAGCACAAGACAGGACACATTTATTTTAACAAACTAGTGCTCTGACCACCCAGTGTGTCAAAGTCCACCCTGATCACTCTCCTACTCCATATATACCTGTATACATTAGTATACAGTATATACTAAGTTTTTGGGAAACAGGGACATCTAAAATGTATGTAATGTTGAAAATGAAATCGATAAATAATGATAATAAAACACGAACATTGCTGCTGACTGTTACAGATTCCCACATTTCAAATAGGTCTGGTGTTTTGCTCGTTCACGGCAGTTTCACCACTAGTATACCAATCAGGCATTTGTAGGCGTCAATAAGAATTGAGACGTCGTCCTCCTACGTCCATGAAAACACATAAAACAGAGATAAGGACTCTTAAGTCATATATCTTTGATTGTTGTGAAAAAATATAAACTCCTCCTCTAGCAAACACAAGCACAGCTTCTGTTCCGACTCAAATTGACGTCAGTGGGACCGACATGCTGATTGGTTGGAGCAAAACAAATGGCTAACATGAAGACAATGTCTTGATTCAGTGGCCAACTTTGTGACTTTCTCTGTAGATTTGGTTAATTTTAAGACTCCTTTAACAACTTCCCCCTGTGCTAACACCAACCTTTCCGTATTTCATCAACATGTGAAAAACATGTTGGCTGCATGTACAGTTTGTCCTTTTGTCCAATAATCCCTTAGTGGTAGACAGAGAATAAATCTCCGCCCAGGATTACTCTGAAAATAAAAAAAGGCAAAATAATAAACGAGTGCCCGAAGAAAAGGCTGATACAGCCCAGCTGGACACTCACCTACCTATCAGAGGACCTTCATACACTGTAGGATGGCTTTGAAACAATGGACATCCAAACACAATACTCGCAATACACGCCAAACTCAGGATCCCGGACGAGTCCCCTAATTGTTACGTTCCCCCTGTTTAGGGTCCAGGGGATTGAGTGAGTAACAATAAATGTTCACCCAGGAAAGAGAGAGACTGGCCACGGATGAGGTGTAAACAAGAATGATGAGGCCCTGATGAGTGATTAGGCACAGCCGTGTGCTTCCATTGACTGCAGCTGCACAGGGGGGAAAGGCGTCACCTGAGGAGACACAAGAGAGGGCACAAAAACACAAAACACATGCAACACAACACGGCACGTAACACAGACATCACATCATTCATGAACTCAAATGAAGTCTTCATACAGTCTGAGTTATTTTCCTGAAAACTAATCACGGCTGTGTTTCGGGCACTTTGCCCTCCCCTCCACTTCGTCTCTGGTTGTATTTCCCTTCAGGTCACTTCCTCAGATCCCGACAATGGAGCCGTGTAAATCAATAATGGCAAATAATTTAGTTCTAATCTTGAGGACAAATGCAGTTAATCATATTTCCACCTGACAGAGCCCCTTAATTGATTTGCTCTGCCTCTGACGTCGATGTTATCCTCCGCATCTATTTAAAGTCAATTTCAGTGCGGGGCAAAGCAGCAAATGAACACAGGAGATGAGGGGTGGTGGTAACATGACAGAGCCATTCTTCACCCACGCTCCCATTTAGATCCTCCAAATGAGAATCTGTGTCTTAACAATAGGATCTATTCTTTATGATGGAGACAGAAAACTGATAGAATAATTCAATAACAGAGCCACGGCTCTTTGACTGGATGGAAGCACGGCGCTATCTTTAGTCCTGAAGTCCTTGATTAAAAATGGAGAGGTGCCACTCAGTGGTAACAATGAAAAAATGGGACCCGCCTCAAACACAATAGAAGAAGAAGAGAATAGAAAGAAGGGAGAGAGAGAGAGAGAGGGAGAGAGAGAGAGAGAGAGGGAGGGAAGTGAATGGATGGAAGTGGATGCAGATTAATTGATGAATTGGGTACCATGAACTGTGTCATTCATTGTCTGAGCTACAATGAAATGTGCCTCCGACACAAATGGAATCCATTTTCCGACCCGACAATGATTGTCTCGTCTTTATTATTGCACTGATGTGTTTTTTATTATTTAATTTTTTTTCACCGTCCTGTCTCGGAGTAATTCGATTGCTTCTTTCCGAGGCGGTTTCCAGACGGTCTGACGCACACACAGACTCCTTCATGCTAAATGAATCCCATATTCTGAGTAGAAGCTCAATTTAATTATTTGGTTCCACCCGTGCCAACCGGCTAAACAAAATAATCAGTTTAAAGTCTGGCAGCAGAATTTAAATTTAAACAGGTGAGGGTGTTTTGTTTTGTTGAGCCAGACTTTAAATAATAGGAATCGTGACCTGGTTTGTATATATACATTATATATGTATATACATATATATATATAATATATTTTAAAGCTAAAGTGAAAACACTGGCATCATATGAAACTGGAAAACCTAATTGGTACCAACCATGTCATACTAGCTTAAAAATGTCCGAAAACATTCTGAAAAATGTCAGAAAAAAGTCCCGACATTTTTTAAAAATGTCCAAAAAAATTGCACACTGCGTAGTGATTCATTATACTAAGAGCATCGCCCTGGTTCCCTCCACTAACAGCCAACGGGATTGTTCCATTGGGTTTCGGATAATTGCAGAAAATAAGTTCTGTGTCAAACACACATTTATGATACTAACACGTTTTGTTCAGCAAGATAATCTCCACTAATGAACACCACTTTTAGGATTTTTGAAGCTTGAATGCAATCACCAGATGTAAAAAGCTAACGTTAGGCTATAAACAAATTACACCACAGTCACATGAACGTGAGTAAACACAACGAGGCTGTTAAGGAGGACGAGTCGGCGTGATGACGTTTAGTCGTCTCATTTAGCCACTTGTTAGAAACCGTCTTTTTTAAGACACATAAAGGCTTCAAAATTCACAAGTGGGACATTTATTGATGTATTTTATATCGTATAACATTAAAATCTCTTCAGCTTGTGTGAACCACAGACCTTATTTCAGACATCTAACTAAAAACCCATTCAAAAAACCTGACTTGGGTTTTAGGACTCATTCCTGCAGCACTCTATAGTCACATGTATCTCATCCAAACAGAGGGGACCCTCCAACACCACACACTCCTTTAAAGCAGATTTAAAGAAGATGTATCAGGCGTTGCTGCACATCCAGTACTTGTTAGCAGATACGATGTTTTACATGTATATTTATGCTCTGATATTATGTATATTGATTCAAGCCGCCGGAGATGTTTTGTAGTCGTCTTTGTTGCGTTTTGTGAAATGACGACCACGCAAGTTAAACACAAACAGACGCCGACGCTGCAGCAGAATACGCTCACAGCCAGACATCACATCCTTTCTTCCTCAGATAACAGGATTGTCTGTGATTACAGGGTGGAATGATTTTTGTAATCTACCAGTGCATGGCTCAAATAATATACAGTATGACAGATAAATCCTCCCAATCCTCCCAATCCACTCATGAGATGCCTCCCCCATGCCTCGTCTCCAAATCAATTAATCACTGCACGTGTGGCTTTGGACAAATATCATATAATATCATATAATATAATATCATATAATATAATATAATGGCGTGTTAGCTGGGTTGTTAACTAGTGGACGTTTTTTTCCCTCAGTTGCTGCTGAACGCTGAACGACCTGCAGGTAGAACAGGAGTCACTTTAACAGCCTAATCACCTTTGAAGGGGTCTTTTAGTAGATACTCAGATATTTAACTCCTTTGTCTTCTTTCAGGCTCCAGGAAGGAACGCCAGGCCAGGTCTGATCACTTCCTACAATAATGTACAAAAATTAACTAATTATAGGTCATTATTTCTGCAGCTGCGGTGCCTTTTATAAATCACTGTAATACCTGTGTTCAGTAAAACTGTCGGGGTTCCCGCTTGGAAAATGCCAAAAAATCCAACGACCTGGCAAGTATATTTATTTACTGAATGAGTTTGCTGTATGAACTGAACTGGACTGAAACCTGTATCCATCTGTTTGGTTTATTTTATTTCATTCTTTGTTTCTTTGTTAATGGATACCTTTTCATGCCAGTGATGAATTGCATGTCTGAATTTAGATTAAGCCAGCGGTCACCCGTCATATCCTCTCAACACAGTAATTCCTCCCGACTACCATCCACTAGATGCTTGGACTAGTATCAACCGTCTTCTTGGATTTTGAATTCAGTTCTGATAGAACTGATGCTATAGCAGGATCTACGCTAACCTCTTCAGGAGCTAGTTACTGTTTCTTGGATACATGGGACTATATCAATCAATCAATCAATCAATCAATCAATCAAGAACTTTATCGTTATTGTGCAAGCATAACGAAATTGCAGTTGCATCAACCCCAAATTGGTGTGTCGTATTAACACATATGAAGGAGTAAATAAGGCTGAAATGAGATGAAAGATTAGTAACCAATATCAGTGGTAGAAAAGGTGCATCTTATCTGATCAGTATAAGTACAAGAATACTCTGTGAATCTCTGTTCCTCACTGTCTTCTCTTCCTCTCACAAACAGAGAGAGAGAGTTAGAGATACGAGACCGCCCCCGGGGGAAATCGCCCCGCTGACAACACGCCGCCGCCGAGATTAACTCTGTGAAACGCCGTGGAAGACATCTCCTCCCCTGCACCTCTCCACAGGCCATTAATCTGGGATGACACGCTGAAGACGGAGAGGCGGAGGGTGTGGTGACGCCCTGTGACTGGAAAAAGAAAAGAGGCGATGACATTAATTTCCTGAGATATTGGTACGCTCATCGCCTCGCTCCCTGTCATGTTTGCTCAGCGTATTCAGTATGTGAATATAGGCAATGAAGAGTGTTCCAGTCTATAAATGGTTCTCTATGTGAGCCCCTTGTTTAGGCTGTCATGGACGGTGATGCAGCAGATAAACAGGAAGTTGTATAGATGCTTTAGAAGTATACGTGGGGGGGGGAGGGGGCTGCGGTGCCGTCCTGAGGCTAAACACTCTCACCATCTGATCTAGTTGTTGTGCACACGCAGGGAAGGAAGTCTGCAGAGAGAGTTTGTCAGTATATGAGGGAGCAGAGGAGACTTTATCAGTTCTACTTAACTGTAATGTGATGTACCTCAGTGTGAAGGTTACTGCTCACCAGTATGAGGGCATTGGTTTTATACATCCAAATATGGTGGTTAGTCTTTTTGACCCCAAATAACAGTTGACAACCAGTCAACTTTAGCCTAATAGGCAACACATTCTCACATTCACACATTCTCACTCCACACTGCAGAAGAGTTAGTTTAGCTCTGAGAATATCTAGTGAATGTTCAGTGGACATTTGTGCAGAAATAACTGCTGCAGCTCCTCCAGACCAACAGAGGTTTCCTGTGTCTTGTGAAGTGACGGGGCTCCGCAGAGAGAAACGTTATCGTCTCCGACCAAAACTCCGGCGTCTCCCCTGTTCCCTCCGGCCGCGGTCGGGAGGCTGAGGCGGGAAAAGCCAACACTAGGATCAGCATTGATTCATGGAGAGACCTTGGTCTGGTCAGCTAACATTACTGCCAAGCAGCTGAAATATAGAGTGATATTGTGCTTTTAGCTGACGTGTGTCAGCGTTGGAGGCGGGGCCCCGGTCATTCCTATGAGAGTTGCTCATTGGCGCATGAAGACTAAATGGCTCGACTTCTGTCTGGTAAAGTACCTGTATCTTGGCGGATCTTCGTCGACTGGAACATGCGCAGTAGCGTCCGCTCGGTCACATGACTCGGTCACATGACTCGGTCACGGGGTCCCAGCGTCACGCCGTCGTCACAGCTTGGCGCTCCAGCCTCGGTCTGGGTCTCACTCACATCAACGGAGGAAGGGAAATAACTCTGGATTCATTAGTGCGTTTTACAACTTTAAAAACTGAATTTTTTAAATAAGGACTATTAGAGTGTTCATACTGGGGAGTTGATTCACCTAAAAAAAAATGTATCCACTGAGTTCTATTAGTCTCTTTCCCAATGTGACTCTATGGGAAAAAGTATTTTTTGGCCGATGGCATCACGTGACTGACACGGAAGTTGCAGTCGTTTGGCCACTACATTGTATTGCATTGCGAGCCACAGCTTTACCCACTGTGTTGTTCTCATGAGAATAAGGAACGTTAGCTCCCAACCCACACAGTGAGAGAAACTTGAATTCAGAAGGTGTATGGTTATATTTTTCTGTTTAGGTGTCAGAATATTTCCTTCATCAACATTTTGTGAGTTTATATTGTTTATTTATCAGACGTAGCAAACTCGCCGCTCGCAGGCAATGCATCCTGGTACATGTAGGCACAGCCAGCACGGCTCTGCAGCAGGAAAAACCAGCTATCTCTGTCGATATAGCAGCACTGTGGAATTTATTTCTTACTTACATCCACATAAAACATGGTGAATCTTCCCTTTAAGTTCCTGTAGTGGAAAAGATCCTCCACGTGTCATCGGTTTCCTCCCACGGTCCACAGACTGGGTGATGAGGTGAGTTGTGAATGTCTCTGCCCGTCTGTCTGTGATAGACCGGTAACCTTTCCAGCTCAGAAAGCATCGATTTGATGAAGTTCAGGTCAAAAGACTTTGAGGTTAAAAACTGTGGCTGCGTTTGGTGGAAACTTTTTAAATGTCTCGGTGCATCACATATAAAGGGCGATCCACAGCAGCAGCTTGTTGTGAAGTCTCTCATTCATCCATCTCACACAACACTTTGATTTTAATACGATCCACTTTGCTTCTGAAACTTGCAAAGATTTAATCTCATAAACTTCTCTTGCAGCCTATTTTAAAACTGTTTTTATCCAATGAGGTTTCACAGGCTGGTGAAGACGAGCTGTTTCCTGCAGCCGGCATCACAAATCTGGTGGAAAGCCTGAAACCAGAAGAGTGGAGGCTGTTAGAGCAGCAGGTTGATGTGAGCGACGTCAGCTATCACATATGGGTTGAATGACCGGACGTCTGTCCACGTTAATGTGTAAAGATACATTAGTCTTTTCTATGTCTGAAAGTTGTTGTGTTGTTTTCTCTACTCCCCCCGGAGGCTCAGGCCCACAGAGCTCTCTGCTATCATCAAAACACCCACTGCATTGTGGGTAAATCAATTTTAATAGCAAGCAAGAAAGTGACACCAACGGACACGTCGGCTTTATACCAGAAAAGTTGTGTGTCTAATAGTCTGTTAACACTCTCAGTGTCAGCTGTGTTGTTGATGTGTTGGTGGGTGGATGCGGTCGCTCCACGCTGCTAACGCTAAAAGATGTTTCAAATCTGAACAGATGAGCCCACACATAACGACATGTTCTTACATTTGACAGTTTAGTTCCTATAGTGTGTGGAGAGAAACAGCAACACCACACTAACAGATCCATTCATCAACTACAAGAGTCTCCACTAAAACAAACGTTAATCTCTCTAAATCTCTAAATCTCTGAGATCAGACGTGACTTTAGTGTGAACAAACATGGCGGACGACGGGCAGGAAGAATCACTGATGTTAGTTTTTACTTTGTATTGAAACTTGAGGAAGGATTGATGAAGTCATGGAGACACGTTAAATAAACACTAATCAACAAGTTGCACCTCCATCTCTGAGCTCCATCTTACTACTTTATGCTTCACGTTCAGCATTAGCTCATGCGTTAGCCGCGGCCGCCATGACTTCCTACTTCCATCAGCTTGGTTCTCTAATGGCTATTGTTCTTTCCCACGTAACTGCGTCATCAGCTGACATCATCGGCCGCATTGCTGACAATCATCAGGAGGAATGAGACCCAGAATCGTCTTTGTTCTCGTGTAGTGTGTACCCGACAAAGCAGTTTCTGATCTGATGACGCTCTGCTGCTCAATTAGTCTAATGAGGAGAGTCAGTGTGATGTCACAACACCCACTCAGACCGCCGGACGGGGACAGTCCAGCCGCCACTTAATTACATCGTGTCAAATCATGCACCTTTCAGCGCCCTAAAGCCTCGTCCACACTGGGAACGTCAGCAGCGCGTGGCGGCTGCGTTACCTGTTGTTTTTTATATTTCGGCATCCGTGTTAACAGGTTAGAGCAGCCACACTGCCGCGTGAGACACGCGGCTCCTATTTTTGAGGCGAGCCGTGTTTCCTTCATTTGTTAACACAAGGCTTTTATTCTGAAATATGTGCCAGACAGTGTTGTAGAACATGCAGTGACTTGGACAGCTCCATGAATGAATATAGTACGGAGTTTTAATGGTGGATTTTTACTATTATTTACAAATTACCACACAGTTCTTAACCTTTCTCTGTCTTAAATAAATGTAAATTATATTTATAATGTAGTTAAATGGCCATTATGAGGCAAACTCTATATAGAAAGAAAGAGCTGACAGCAGCAGCAGAAGAAACGCAACTGGTGTGACCATAAAGATGCATGAATCATGCAGCTGCCACGCTGCCGCCGCCATGCGACACTGTCATTCGCAGTGTGGCCTCGGCGTAAGGGCCTTTCATCCACAGCTGTAGCTTAGTGGATTGAGTGGGTTCTCTTTTAACTGCAAGGTTGGCGGTTCGAATCCCTGGCTCCTTCTGTCTGCATGTCAAAGTGTCCTTGACCAACCCCTAGTTGCTCCCCGGGTGCTTCTCAGCAGCCCACTGCTCCTAAAATGCTTCGGATGGGTTAAATGTATGTTTATGTGGAATGTAATAAAGTTGAAGAAGTAAATTAACTTCATGCTACGGTGTATTAACAGAAGCCGTTGTCAGTAATTTATTTGTCTGCTGTCCTTGTTGTGCTGGAGGGACTTCCTCTTTTGTCTCTGCCTCAAATAAGCAGCAGGCATGAATATAAATGAGTTAATCAATTTCAGACACCACAGTGTGTACGCCGGACGGCTCCCACACCGTCGGCCTGGAAACGACGAGTCCAGATAAGACTGCTGACAGGCGTGCAGCGAGCTCTGTCACTGTCGAGTTACTGCCGATGCCTCAGAGACGCTTCAAACCGCCTCTTTTATTCCACAGTTAGGACGACCGGGAGCAAACAGGGACACACACAAAGTAGTCTGGCAGACCATTTGATCCCACTCTGAATGTGTGACGGTGTTAGAGATGCACTTGTTGGGCGTCCCTGTTGGCCCAGTGGTCTGCAGCTCAGGCCATCTAATCGTGTTCCAGACAGGACCAAACGCCAAGACAGGCTTTTGTTTCACTTGTTATTCTTTTATTTATTAAAAAGAAACTTTTTACTAATGTAACTTTCACTTTTTACCTGTTTTTGTTTTCTCCCTGCATTTTTCTGGTTGTTTAGCATCTTTTTGGTTGTTTTGCAACCCTTTGTAGTTGTTTCATGTCTCTTTGGTTATTTTGCAGCCTTTTATAGTCGTTTTGCATCTCTTAGTTTTTTTTTTTTAACTTTACAGCATGTTAACATGTTCTAATAGAAACACAAAATACAAGTATGAACCTGAGAATGAGCACGATATGGGACCTTTAAATCTCGAGGAATCATTGAGGGCGGGCCCTCATTTTCAATGATGTCGAGATTATAATAAAACAGAATGTATAATAAAATAAATATAAATATAAATATACACAGAACATAAATACAAGAATCAATCAGCCAGACGACAATAGAACAACGTTAAAAACGGTTACATTCAAGAGCGGAGAGGTTTGTAATCATGAATCTAAAATCATCTCGACGTACATTGTGTTTCATTTGAATGTGTTTTGTAAAAAGTTTTTGCGGCACAAACACCGAAAGCAGTTTCCCCAAATGTAGTGTTTTCACGCGGAACTTTAAGCTTCAGCCGATCACTTGAACGAGACGAATAATGAATAAAGGACCAATTTAATAAGGACGCTGCAAGTTGCCATTAAGGGCTTTATAAATAAATAAACACGATGCCTATATCACGTCTCACTGTTAGAGAGGCCAACCCAACCTTTTCATACAAGATGCAGTGATGAGTAGAGTAACTGTCAGCGGTAATAAAGCTCAGGGCGGATTGATAAACTGAATCTACTGGTTCAATAATTCATACAAAATAATAACTCGTTGGCTGCTTTGTTTGATTGTTTTGTCGTCTTTTTAATTTGTTTTAAATATTGTTCAAAGTTTATTTTCTGTTCATTTAATATTTATTCATCTTGTGTATTGGTTTATTTGTATCTTGTCAATCTGCAGGTGAAGTTGAATCAAGCTGGTTTAGCCACACCTCCTCCTGCAGCTCATGTTCATCAGCAGGAAGTAGCAGCAGGTGTGTGTTCTGGTGCACACTGAGGAGAGATGGAGGAGGGTTGTGTTGTGGTGCACACTGAGGAGAGATGCAGGAGGGTTGTGTTGTGGTGCACACTGAGGAGAGGTGGAGGAGGGTTGTGTTGTGGTGCACACTGAGGAGAGATGCAGGAGGGTTGTGTTGTGGTGCACACTGAGGAGAGGTGGAGGAGGGTTGTGTTGTGGTGCACACTGAGGAGAGATGCAGGAGGGTTGTGTTGTGGTGCACACTGAGGAGAGGTGGAGGAGGGTTGTGTTCTGGTGCACACTGAGGAGAGGTGGAGGAGGGTTGTGTTGTGGTGCACACTGAGGAGAGGTGGAGGAGGGTTGTGTTGTGGTGCACACTGAGGAGAGATGCAGGAGGGTTGTGTTGTGGTGCACACTGAGGAGAGGTGGAGGAGGGTTGTGTTGTGGTGCACACTGAGGAGAGGTGGAGGAGGGTTGTGTTGTGGTGCACACTGAGGAGAGATGGAGGAGGGTTGTGTTGTGGTGCACACTGAGGAGAGGTGGAGGAGGGTTGTGTTGTGGTGCACACTGAGGAGAGATGGAGGAGGGTTGTGTTGTGTTGCACACTGAGGAGAGATGCAGGAGGGTTGTGTTGTGGTGCACACTGAGGAGAGGTGGAGGAGGGTTGTGTTGTGGTGCACACTGAGGAGAGGTGGAGGAGGGTTGTGTTGTGGTGCACACTGAGGAGAGGTGGAGGAGGGTTGTGTTGTGGTGCACACTGAGGAGAGGTGGAGGAGGGTTGTGTTGTGGTGCACACTGAGGAGAGATGCAGGAGGGTTGTGTTGTGGTGCACACTGAGGAGAGGTGGAGGAGGGTTGTGTTCTGGTGCACACTGAGGAGAGGTGGAGGAGGGTTGTGTTGTGGTGCACACTGAGGAGAGATGCAGGAGGGTTGTGTTGTGGTGCACACTGAGGAGAGATGCAGGAGGGTTGTGTTGTGGTGCACACTGAGGAGAGGTGGAGGAGGGTTGTGTTGTGGTGCACACTGAGGAGAGATGGAGGAGGGTTGTGTTGTGGTGCACACTGAGGAGAGGTGGAGGAGGGTTGTGTTGTGGTGCACACTGAGGAGAGATGCAGGAGGGTTGTGTTGTGGTGCACACTGAGGAGAGATGCAGGAGGGTTGTGTTGTGGTGCACACTGAGGAGAGATGGAGGAGGGTTGTGTTGTGGTGCACACTGAGGAGAGGTGGAGGAGGGTTGTGTTGTGCACGTTTTAATTTAAATATATCATTAGTAACAGTATAACTGCTGGATGGCAGAAAGAGTCTGAAAACTACTAAAACTATGTGAGGACAGAACAGAGAGAGAGGTTGTGACTGAACTAAGACTGAGGACTCTGCAGGACTCTGTCTGTCAGAAGATCAAGATGGGGGACATTCAGGACAAAACCTCCACTGAGAACCAACAGAACCAGATTCATCACCATCAGGCTTTACTCTTTGGGACTTCTTCAGATGCATCTGAACTGTGAGATACTGCCATGAGAAGAAGAAGGACAAGGAGGACAAGGAGAGGAGGTGTGGGACACTGAGGACAGACTGGAGACTGATTCAGAGACAGCTGCTTGAGAGACCTCAACCTGCAGCCAAAGGTAGGATGAACATGTATATTCTGAATGTTCTGTCAGTCAGACTGTAGATCAGTTAGTGTTGTTAGAGAGCAACCTGATGTCCAACAGCGGGTCCACACCATTACCACGCCGGCGTGCACGGAGTGTGCACATCATTTAAAAGGCTTTTAGATGTTCTGCATCTCTTTTTGGTTGTTTTGCATCTCTTTGTAGATGTTTTGAATCTCTTTTTGGTTGTTTTGCATCTCTTTTTGGTTGTTTTGTAGCTCTTTGTAGTTGTTTTGGATCTCTTTTTGGTTGTTTTGCATCTCTTTTTGGTTGTTTTGTAGCTCTTTGTAGTTGTTTTGGATCTCATGTTGGTTGTTTTGCATCTCAAATACACGTTGAAGGAATCAGTTTGTGAAATAATGTGTTTTGGTTAAATATTGTTGTGTGTGTGTTTCAGTCAGTGTTGACTGTCAGTGTTGAACCAAAGCCACCATCTTTCTCTAATCTCAACCGAGTGCTTTGAGTTGCCTAAACAACCATAAAGCGTTCATTAAGCTTTAGCTGCTAGCGGATATTGTAATGAAAACAAATGCAATAAGTTGTCAGTGAACGTTTTGCAGCTTTGCAGAAATGTTAATTAACAACATCTCATTATGGTGAAATTAATTTAGGGGCCATTATGTTTCACTCCAAACCTATTTGCTGTTGCAAATTAGTATTATGTAAATGTGATTTATAGTAGACGGGGTTGAGGCAGGGCACGAATAAAAAACAACTACAGTTACTGTTCTACTACTACTACTACTTTATGCAAATACGTTTCAAATTAATACAGAAAACACCCATTTGATTGGTTAAAGGCAAAGAAGCAAAGACATATCATTTGATTGATGACTCAGAAGAGAAGACGTGTAAAGGGAGCAGAGCTGTGAGCACAAGAAATATGCAGCTGAATTTCAGTTTACATGATGCAGCATGGGTCGACATAATCCTGACTTTCAGTCTGTATTCAAAACCGCCTACTACATACTACTGACGAACGCAGTATACAATATACAATACATACTGTATACTGCGTTCCTCAGTAGTATGTAGTAGGACACAGTTAAAGTGATGTATTTAACAGTATGCTAGACGAGCATTTAGCCTTTAAACCAGCTCTTAAAGCACTGGATAAAACTCGTACCACTATTACAATATTTATTATCGAACAATACAACGAAAAAAATCCGAAATATGTCCAAAGAAATTCAGAAACATTTTCTAAAATTGTTTGAAAAAAGTCAGAACAAAATTCCAAAAATGTCTGAATAAAAATCCCAAAAATGTCAAACAAATGTTCGGAGATAGTCAGAAAATTGTCTAAAAATGTTCTAAAATTGTCGGAAAAAAAGTCTGAAAAAAGTAAAAAAAAAAAACTTTGAAAAATCTCCAAAAAAAGCCAGAGGAATGTCCGAAAAATCTCCAAAAATGTTTTGAAAAATGTTCAAAGAAATCCAAGAAAAGGCAGAAAAAATTTCTGAAAAAAGTCTGAAATTGTGGTTGTGGAGCTTTTCAACTCCAAAAAGTTAATTTGAAAATTTATAATGGACATTTGTGTTGTGATATTTAAACAAACTATCCATCAACAAGGAAATAACAGCCTCTGGTCTACAGACCGGTCTCTAGAGAGCTCCAGCAGCTCATAGCGGTCTGTGAGCGGGACCGCCCGGCTGGAGAGGTACAGCGACCCCCGCAGGCGCTATAGCTAGCTGCGACAACAGTTTGTGGAGCTTCTTAACTCTAAAAACATCGGAGTAAATATTCGACTCACCGTCTAATATCGTAAAACTGTCAATTCTCAAAATCTACACAGTTGATTTCTCGCCTCTAACATTCTCAGAGGTGAATTTAGTGATGAAATAGCTACGAGAAATGTAAAAAAACAAGCTGTTTTTGGCTGTTGTTGTTTTTTGGCCACATCTACTGATAGTATAGTGTGAGGGTTTGAATACAGCCTTAGTCTCTGGTGGTCCTACACCTCCCAGAATGCAATTTGATAGTGTGTTTGATGAGCCCTCCCTGCCTGGTAAACAGCCACATGCTCGCTGTGACTCGTAAACAGAGTTTGGTGCATTAAATCAGTAGAAGTCCCCTTTTAAAACTATTTATGTTTTCAGGAACTGATCCCTTCACACACACACACACACACACACACACACACACACACACACACACACACACACAAAGTAATAGTCCAATGTGTACATCTAATTCACACACAACTGTCCTGCAGGGAGCTCAGCAGATGTTGTGAGCAGGTGTTTTGGCCTCTGTTCCAGATGAGAAGTTCGGTCTGTAATTGGAGACCTGGGGCCACATTGGACACACACTCTCTCTCTCACACACACACACACGCACACACACACACACACACACACACACACACACACACACACAGAGTTTGATTTCACTTTCAGCTGCTGCAGGAGGAAAAGTTTCACCTTAAATCTCAGTTCAACACCAGAGGTCTGGACTACGAAGCAGGGTTTAGCAAAGTACCCGGATGTTGTACTCAAACGGTCAGATCGTTGAGTGTGGAACGCTGGACACTTTCCACACTCAACTGTCGCCATCTTGGCTACGTAGCGGAAGGGGCGGAGCCACGACCACTATTCAAACAGACATAGATCACAGAATAAAACAATACAATACGTAAACATACCGGCGCATTTTCAGCCAACAGGAGGACACATCGTAGGCCACGACGTTGGAAACGTAATTTCCACTCTGCTTTCATTTTTTTTCAGAAGATATTTTGGCGGGTAGCGAGCCGCGGTTAAATGTTGCGATCGTCATTTCCGGTCAGTGCACCGCAGAGTATTCCATTTGAGACGATCCTACCCCGCTGAAATTTACGCACTACTCAAGTGAGTACAGAGTGTACAAAGTGCACTACACTGAAGTGTACTTCTGGAAGTACGTGGATTGGAACACACTGTAAGTGTCTCCTGCTCTTTATTACTCGTCACTTTATTGATTTGTCTCCGTCAGGATCCTGTAGGACTTATGACTCTTTGTTTCAATAAGCTGATGGACATCGTATCATAGAAGTAGATCATATTTCTTTATGTAAAAAGTAACCAGTAAATATAAGTGTCAAATACATTAAGTGGCGTAAAAAGTACAATTTCCCTCTGAAGTGTATTTTTAAATGATGATTTGGAAATAAACTTCATGTAGCTAAATAAAAAATGAATTAATTAACTTCATGCTGCTAAAACAGTTTAATTTTTAACTCAAAGGTGATGTTAGAATATAAACTCACATCTGAGTAGAGTTCAGATAAAACAGTTAAATATTTGATCTTCTTTAATGTTGTGAGTGAAATAACGACACACGCCACCTAATGAGGGTTTTATGAAGCCAGCGGAGCAGACAGACAGTACAGATGTATTTATTGACCCTCCTGGCAGTAAACTAATTAGCGCAGTATTTCTAAATGACATGCACTCAATTAAAGTAACACCCAAATCATCCTACCAGCACAACCCTGCTGTCCCTTTATGTCATTAAGCAAAGCAACTCATTAAAGTGTAAATGTTAAATATCACCGTTTGACAAATAACACATATTGATCAAATTAACTTTAAACATTCAGCAGAGAAAAACAACCTCTCTCTCATTAGCTGGAAATCGTCCTGGGGTTCACTTTCATGGATCCATTTTGACCCTTTAATTGCAGTGAAGTTTTTTTCCTCTGATATATAACGACGCTGTACTTCCTGTCTGAAATGTCATCTGATATAGAGCCCAACAATTCAGCTAAAAGATGAATCATCCACTTCTAGGGAGTTAAAAATGTTTGATTTTCAGCATGTATGTAGTCAGAGATGTCCTGAAGTCAAATATATCAGGATCATTGTCAGGAATTATTGATTATCCAGCAACTCAGAAATCAAAGAATAAAGACATTTCCCTCACAGATTAGTGGGATTCTCTTTTTAATTTATAATGTTTTATACTTCTGGTGAATATAATCCATCAATCTGATTTCCATAGATGTATTTTAGTATCTACAGTTCTCTTTGTTAACACCTTATTTTGAAAAGCGGACGTAGTCCCACGTGTCTACTTCCTCTAACTTCTCCAAGGTGGTCTCTAGCTCTCCGTCAGCTCCGTTCTCTTTATCCATCCATGGTCAGCTCCATCGGGGCCGTTTCAATGCAGAGAACACAAACGTCAGTATCTGGGTGCTCTACAGTCGTAGCGTCGGCCCATTTGACCACGGAGACGAGAGCGACGGCCGGCTCCACCGCAACGTTACCTCCATACCATAACGTTACCTCCATACCATAACGTTACCGCCATACCATAACGTTACCTCCGTACCATAACGTTACCGCCATACCATAACGTTACCTTCATACCATAACGTTACCTCCATACCATAACGTTACCGCCATACCATAACGTTACCACCATACCATAACGTTACCTCCATACCATAACGTTACCTCCATACTATAACGTCACCGCCATACCATAACGTTACCTCCATACCATAACGTTACCTCCATACCATAACGTTACCACCATACCATAACGTTACCTCCATACCATAACGTTACCTCCATACCATAACGTTACCACCATACCATAACGTTACCTCCATACCATAACGTTACCTCCATACCATAACGTTACCACCATACCATAACGTTACCTCCATACCATAACGTTACCTCCATACCATAACGTTACCACCATACCATAACGTTACCTCCATACCATAACGTTACCACCATACCATAACGTTACCCATAACGTTACCTCCATACCATAACGTTACCTCCATACCATAACGTTACCACCATACCATAACGTTACCACCATACCATAACGTTACCTCCATACCATAACGTTACCACCATACCATAACGTTACCTCCATACCATAACGTTACCTCCATACCATAACGTTACCTCCATACCATAACGTTACCACCATACCATAACGTTACCCATAACGTTACCTCCATACCATAACGTTACCACCATACCATAACGTTACCCATAACGTTACCTCCATACCATAACGTTACCACCATACCATAACGTTACCCATAACGTTACCTCCATACCATAACGTTACCTCCATACCATAACGTTACCTCCATACCATAACGTTACCTCCATACCATAACGTTACCTCCATACCATAACGTTACCTCCATACCATAACGTTACCCATAACGTTACCTCCACACCATAACGTTACCTCCATACCATAACGTTACCTCCATACCACAACGTTACCACCATACCATAACGTTACCTCCATACCATAACGTTACCACCATACCATAACGTTACCACCATACCATAACGTTACCTTTATACCATAACGTTACCTCCATACCATAACGTTACCTCCATACCATAACGTTACCTCCATACCATAACGTTACCTCCATACCATAACGTTACCTCCATACCATAACGTTACCTCCATACCATAACGTTTTCTGTTAACCTTTTCTGACCTTTTTTTCGGAAATATTTCAGCCTTTGTT
Organism: Sebastes fasciatus; assembly: GCF_043250625.1. Classification (NCBI taxonomy): domain Eukaryota; kingdom Metazoa; phylum Chordata; class Actinopteri; order Perciformes; family Sebastidae; genus Sebastes; species Sebastes fasciatus. The sequence continues at coordinate 2,220,047 of NC_133796.1, read as the reverse complement.
CTGACTTATTTTTTCTGACATATTTTGGCCTTTTTTAGACATTAGCATGCAGCTTTAGCTCTGCTCTGTCTAGCTCTGCTTTTCCTGTCAATGTGTGAAACCCAAAGTGTTTCCATCCTTTACTGGATGTGTAGTGTTTACCACGCTGGATTTAACATGGGAGGGTGCAGGTCGTATCCACGCTGACCCTCCAACGTTTATACTTTGTTCTTTAGGCAGAAGAAAAGTCTGACAAAAAAAATTCCAAAAAATGTGTCTGAAAAAGGATAAAAAAAAAGGCTGACATACGTATATCCAAAAATAAATTCAGAAGAATGTCCTAAAAATGTCTGAAAAATGTCCCAAAAATTTACGAAAGTAGGCCAAAGAAAGGCAGAAACAAAGTCTGACATACGTCCGAAAAAACTCAGATAAAATGTCTGAAAAATGTAAAAAAAAACAAAAAAAAACAACAACAAAAAAAGAGATACCAAAAGGCTGAAGAAAGGCTGACATCCATCCAAAAAAAAGTCTGTTTTGGCTCGCTGAGGTTTGTTTTGGTTGACGGATACGGAACGGATATGACGTCACGTTACTCAGACTACAACAATAAAAGCGATAATTTCCTTCTATCTCCACAAAGACTCAGATGAAGCAAATATATCGATTCTGGCATTAAAACATCTGTTTGAAGAGGTGGACCCTACGGGGCCCCCAGTCGGTAGGATGAGGATTAATCTGGTCGTTCACAGTTAAACAATATTTTTGCTGTGCGGTCTTTTCTATTCTCTGTGACTCCATCATCAATGGACAACCCCGACGTCTCCAGAGACCCAGCAGTCAATAAAACACAGACGGGACAATAACCACCCGGAGTAAATATGATGGATACATCAGTGCTCTCCGTCTGTGAGGCTAATCACAGCTGAGAGAGACGGAGTGGTAGCCTCCTCTTTATTGAGCTCCTGGAGAGGAGGAGGAGAAGAGGAGGAGGAGGAGAGGGAGAGTGTTAGCCTCCTCTTTATTGAGCTCCTGGAGAGGAGGAGAGGGGGAGTGGTTATTGCCATTGATCTGAGGAGGAGGAGGATGAAGAGTCCTCTGGGTCCGCTGGTGGGAGTTGGTTTTTGTTGGAGCCACATCGATCGTGCCTCGGCTCTGACACTAATAATTGGCCTGGTCCCCCCCGATGGCTCCATCACCTCCTCCGGCTCCATCACCTCCTGTTGCTCCACACCGAACACCGGACACCGGCACCGGACACCGGACACAGCTCCCGTCAGCCGGCTCTGGACCAGGAGAAGAGCTGATGAAGTCATCACAGAGCGACCGGGATGAGTCCTGGAAACATATGAACTCAAAGCAGGAGTTATTATAATAAACCAAAATATCTTTAGTAAACTGAAACTAAATTCTTTCAGAAAAACAAACTATATTTTAAAACTAAAATAAATATTAATGTGAATTAATTTCAGTTTTAGTTTTTTAGCTATAATATATCACTACCGAAAAAGGAGTCGGCGTGACTTTCCGTCAACTCTTGTGACATTGAACCACAGAATTTGAAACAGTCTTGACCTTGACCGCTGTTCCGATCGGGTCGGGAGGTTTATTCCACCGCTGGAGAGGCAGGTGGAGGTCTGACTGGAGCGATATGCAGGTCGATGTACAGGAGGGTTAAATCATCTTCACCTGTAGTTCATTTCATTCTATCTGACCCACGGTGGATATGATGCTGTTGTGTTTCCGTCATTGTTATCGCTCATCGGTTTCAATGTCACATATTTGTTGTTTTCTTAAAACCTCTTTGTTTCTTCCTTCCTCAAAGAGTGCCTTTGCCATTTTTTGCAATCATGCCTTCTAGTATGAAAGATCAAACTTTCTTTTGTCTTCACAAAAAATGTTTAAATATTTTTTAAGCCAATAGTAGAATGTAGTATTTAAAGTTCTACTTTTTAAATGATAGAGTAGTATTATTTTTGTTGTTGTTGTCTCAAGGCAACAGAATACGAAGCTGCCGTCTCTTGATTTCTTCCCCCGAGGGAACATGACGAACAAACCAAAATGATTACATCATATCCTCCATATGATCATAACAAAAACAATATGTTCTAATCCCCATCAGAAAAACACTTGAAGGATGAAAAGGAATTCGTATATCCGTAAAGTTTAAATTTATAAAGAATTTCAATTACATCATTCTTTTAAAAATTAATTGTAAAAGTATGAAATTATATTTTTATGTTGAAATCAATCGTATTTTTTTTTATAAAAGGACGGCATTCAAGTAATTTTCTTTTAGCTATTTTAACCCTTTGTTTCCATGCAGAAGATATATATATATATATATATATATATATATATATATTTATTTATTTATATATATATATATTTATATATATATATTTATTTATTTATATATATATTTATTTATTTATTTATATATATATATATATATATTTATTTATTTATATATATATATATATATATATATTTATATATATTTATATTTATATATTTATATTTATATTTATATATATATATATATATATATATATGATTATAAACTTTTCAGAGCCACGTGTCAAGGCTACAGGCAGACATACAGTGAGTGTTCGATATCTTTGATGAGTTGATGAATTTGCATATTGTACTGTAGCCTGTGGGTTAGCCATGAGGTTAGCTGCTGATGTTCCTGCAGCAGAGTGCATCATGGGAATATTGTTCAGAAGACCAAGCATGCATCACAATAATTAATTTGTGATTCAGATACATACAGACACAGTAGATGGATGGATGGAAAGAGATGTGTTGCACAAAAGAGTGTTTGTTCCTCAGCCACTCTTTATGTTTGTTGTAACTCTTGAAATCTGAAAATGCTTCCTCCACGTTCTTTGTATCTAACAACAGTACATCACTGAACACTGCTGAGTGAGCATGGCTGTGGAGTTGGGAGGCTTTCTCTCCTGCAGGAGATGATTATCGCAGTACCTCCCATTGTGTTTGCAGATATTGGAGATGAGGAAATGCTCGACTGCACAGTTATTTTCCGCGCTCTGTTTTGTGAAAGAAAACTGGAGAACGTGGCCATCATTCAAGAAACGCCATTGCAAAAGACAATTCAATTTCCAGGCTGTGGTAATAAATGTCAGCGCTGGAAACAGCTGACAGGAAATTGCTTAATCTGAACTCTTGTGAGGAGGTGTGTGTCTGTGTGGCTATGTTAATTATGATATCATAGTATAATATGCCAATAAATGTCATATGTTGTATGTCATAAAAACGTCATGGTGTAGAATGTCATAAAAAAGTCAAAGTAAAGTATGTCTTAAAAAAGTCACAGTATAGTGTGCCATAAAAAATATCATAAAAAACTCATAGTATATTATGTCGAAACATTTCAGGAAAAATAAGTCATTGTATGTCAAAAAAAATCATGAATAAAGTGATAGTATAATATATCGAAAAATTTAATTTAAAAAAAATCTTATGGTATGTTGAAAACATTCATGTAAAAATAAGTCATAGTATAGTAAGTCGAAAATAATTAATGAAAAAAGTCATAGTATAGTATGTCGAAAAATAAAAAACAAATTCATGAAAAACATTCCTAGTATTGTAGGTCGAAAATATTCATTAAAAAAAACATGATATTCATATTATGGTATGTCAAAAAAATGTCATGAAAAAAAGTCATTGTACAGTATGTCAAAAAATAAAAAACAAATTCATGAAAAAAGTCATAGTATTTTGAAAAATTTCGTGAAAAAAAGTCAGTAAAGTATGTCGAAAAATAAAAAAAAAGTCATAGTATAGTATGTAGAAAGATTTCATGAAAAAAGTCATTTTATGTCAAAATAATTCATAAAGTCATAGTGTAGCATGTCGAAACATTTCATGAAAAAAATTCACACTATAGTATGTCGAAAATTAAAAAGAAAAAAGTCATAGTATTCTATGTCAAACATTTCATGAAAAAAGTCATTGTACAGTATGTCGAAAAATTTCACCAAAAAAAAGTAATGGAGAAGTCATAGCCGAAAAATAAAAATAAAAAGTTAGTTTAGTTTGTCGAAAAATGTCATAAAAAAAGTCATAGTATATTTTGTCAAAAAAATGTATGACAAAACGTCATAGTATAGCGTGTTGAAAATTTAACAAAAACTTTTATGATAAAAAGTCTAGTATAGTATGTCGAAAATTTCATAAAAAAAGTCATTTTATAGTATTTCGAAAAATAAAAAAATAAATTCATGACAAAAAGTCATAGTATACATTTAAAAAAAGTCATACTAAAGTGTGTCAAAAACAATTCATGAAAAAAAGTCGAAGTATAAAAAAAGAATTATGGAAAAAATCATACTATAGTATGTCAAAAAATTATACAAAAATTTCATAAAAAAGTCATACTAAAGTCTGTCTAAAAATTTCATTAAAAAAAGTCATAGTATTTTATGTCAAAAAAATTCATAAGAAAAGTCATAGTATAGTATTTCGAAAAAGTTTTATGGAAAAGTCTTACTAGTATGTCGAAACATTTTGTGAAAAAATTTCAAAGTATAGTACGTCGAAAAATTTCATGAAAAAAAAGTCGGTGTAGTATATCGAAAAATGTCACCAAAAAAAGTCATAGTATAGTACGTCGAAAAATATCACGAAATAAAGTCATATTATTGTATGTTGAAAAAAGTCATGAAACACTGTCATGAAAATATATAATATAGTATGACGACAAATTTCACAAAGACAAATCATACAGATATTTATCCTGTTGAAAACCTACAATTGTTCACTTCTTTTTTTTCCATAAAGTTTGTCCTGGAGAATGTACAGTAAATCTCTGATGCCAAATGACAGCATTTCTGAGTAGCGTAACATATTCTGAAAATAATTCATGGCATGAATCATGGTACATATTGTACTGTATGTTCAGTATGTCTGCTGATGGCGTTCGTTGGCCTACATGCAGAGAGGCTGAACAATAATTCATAAAGAACCTGGAGGGGAGACAGGGACATATTTCTGCTGTAACCCGGCAGCTCGAGGACGGCTGACATCACATTTATGGTTCCATTGTTTAAGGAGAGACAGAAGATTTACAGTATGTGCATACAGATACTGGAAGTACATTACATATATGTTGATGGTCTGGGACTCTTGTTGCACACCACGTTTGGCTTATTATACTTAATCAGACATATTTATGTTCATCACACAGATGTACAAAACTCTGGTAAAAGTTCTGTCTACTTGTTTTTGTTTTCTGACAAAAAAAAAAGTGTAGAAAACAAACTTCAGGTGTTGCTTTTGTTCAGAAAATCATTTCGTGATCATTTCTGAACAAAAGTAATTTCTTTTTTTAAACACGCACTGCAGGGAAATTTATGTATCCAATTACTTTGTCGTGATTAGCATTTAAACGGGACGAGAACTATCAGGGGACGTCTGTATTCATCCAAAATAATCCAGTTTGTATTGGAAATTTTGATTGGACCAATTACACACATGGAAGGTTTACACAGGCTTAACGTCCCGGCGAAACAAGTCAGAGCGTCTTTCATTTCTGTTCTGTGACGTATTCCCAAGCTGTGTACAGTTATGAAAGGAATTTAAATCAAATCCTTCGTCTTTAATTGGACCGAGAGTAAAGCGCGATACAGAGCTACAGAACAAACACCTCACTTGTCGCTAAAAGTTGCAGATTAATTGATGGATGTCAAGTTAATGCAATAATAAAGCATTAAGGAAAACTCGTTTTTAACGCCACTAATTTCTTTAACACATTAACACAACTTGCGTTGTTTAGGTTGTAGTGGCTCAGTTTTAAACTAGAGTGAAGATACTGGTATCATATGAAACAAGAAAACCTGATGAATCCATCGGTACCAACCATGTCAAGAAGGAGGTTAAATAACGCTCCAAATTTACGCAACGTTTTGGAGAGGAAAAACTGTCATGGCCATTTTCAAAGGGGTCCCTTGACCTCTGACCTCCAGATCAGTGAATGTAAATGGGTTCTATGGGTACCCACGAGTCGCCCCTTTACAGACATGCCCACTTTATGATCATCACATGCAGTTTGGGGCAAGTCATAGTCAAGTCAGCACACTGACACACTGACAGCTGTTGTTGCCTGTTGGGCTGCAGATTGACATGTTATGATTTGAGCATATTGTTTTATGCTAAATGCAGTACCTGTGAGGGTTTCTGGATCAATATCTGTTATTGATCTGTATTGTTCATTGATTTACAATAATAAATATATACATACATTTACATAAAGCAGCAGATTTTTTTAAATACTTGATAATAACCTCCCCCTTTAAGGTACGTTTGCAACACATAAAATCTAACGGGAAATGTGATCTATAAGCGTTTAAAAGGCATTTTTCACCAGTTTGACTGGTGTTTGCTGAGGATGCTGCAGATTTTCTGAGTCGCATTAGAAAAAGAAGAAATACAGACAAAGTGTTAAAAAAGGGCAAATTTTATTTAAAGCACTTACATAGAAAAATATGATTGATTTGAGTCAACAATAATAAATAGAGTGCCTGACTATCCCCAGGCCCTGTCGGTACAACAGTACAATCAATATCCAGTTTCACAATACAGCAAAGGCACTAGCATTTACCACAATCGACAACAAGTCAATGGATAGCAGGGAGGGAGGGGGGTTAGGGCTCTTTAGTTCACACTCACTCGCCACCAAACAAACCGTCTGAGCCCCCGTCACATAAAACCAGCGCTCGTGATCCGACGCCGGCTCCTAACTCCGCCGTATCCTCTGTGGAAACTAGATTTCAATCAGTTCTCGACTTTCCTTTTGTTCACACGCAGGTGGGGATCAAGAAACTAAACGGACAATGTGATGGACTAAAACAATACTTCAGATGAATGATCGAAAACAGAACTAATGTCACATCCCCAATCTGTCTCTCAATGGAGCTAAAGAAGAAACTAAATCCTCTTCTGGAGGAAAAGACTTTAAAACATTCTGATTGGATAAACAATGAAATGAGTCAATCTGGACAATAATGTTTCCAATAGTTTTGGTCAATCAGACTTTAATCTGACAGCAGGTTGAGATTAAAGGTGAGACACTGCCGTCCTCCACAAAATTAATATATAAGAAATTAGGAAGCTTAAAGTCCAACTGAAACTGAAACACGTTTTCCTTTTGCTAAAACATACAGATGTGCTCTGTAAATGAGGTGTTTATACGTGTGGTTTAAAGGCGGCGCCTCCTCGTCTGTGTGTTCATATTGATCCAGAACTTCTCTGCATAAAACAGAAATAGACTGTTAACTGCAGCTAACGTCTCATTTCTGTTGTATCTGGTGTGACATACGACCGGCTGTTATTGTGAGCTGTTCGGTTATTTTGTCAAGTTAATTACAGCGTTAACTGCAGGGCTCTAAACTAACATGTTTTTATACATTACCTTTAGTTAATAATTCAAAGTGACATTTAACATAAATCAAACATCAAAAGTGGTTTATTTTTGTTCATTAATTTGTAATTTATCCTCCAAAAAATATTTTAAAAAGTAATTCTATTGTTTTTTTAATTTATAATTTACATGTTTGTTTTGATTTTGTTGTTAGCAATGCAGTTGTTAGTTATATTAAAATATTTTTAATGTGGAAAAAGTAGCATTTGGTCAATAAAAAACAAGATTTTGCATAGGGCCCCCAAAAACCTAGAACCGGTCCCGCTAGCTAGAACTTTAGCATCAAACAGTCTGACTTTAGCGTCAAACAGTCTAACGTTAGCTAACTGGTAACGTTAATACGTTTGGAGGCTAAAGGAGCATTTCTGTAAATGTCAATTTTAAATTTAATCTGACTGCAGACGGGTATCAATTAGTCATTTCAGTTGGACTTCACAAAGTAAAAAGCGGGTCGGTGGTTCAGTAGATGGCACGTATATATTTATATATATATATATATCTATCCAGTGCATCAGACTCATTATAGACGTAATTAAAACGTAATGACACAAACACAAAACGAAAGTAAAAACAGAAAGCTCCTGCTCTTCGTCTGTCGTTCGTAGCAGTTTAATTTCAGAGCGAATAGCTTCGTTAATAACAACTCAGTGTCACGGTGTCAGAGTTGGTCCCGATCAGTAATAACGATATATCGGTTATCATTAATAGTTTTTGTTTCTTTCGGAGGGATGAATGATGGAAAAAACAAAAAAACTGAATTATGACTATTTTCTTATGTGCAACTCTTTACATGCAGGCAAATATATGATCAAGACAAGAGCGAGAATGACATCGACGACAATCAGTAAAGCGTGTTGAAGACGAGCCATATGATGCAGCTGGATCACACGCACTCTCTCACACACACACACACACACACACACACACACACGAAGCACATCCCTGAAGCTCACAGAAAATCTGAAATTATTGGCTCGGGGACGAGATGGATTTTCTTTTTTTAAAGAGGTCAGAAAATATAGAAAGTAAAAATAAACGTATGTAAAGTCGTAATCAAAACATTATAAATGCCGATTATTCATTGGTTCTGATTTACACTGGAACAAATAAAGAAAAAGAGAAATGAAATACCTCAGTAAATACGATGGAGTGATAAGGCTTGAATCTTTCTCCAGGTCGACTGGCCTCACTGACTCGATTCAAATGTTCTCTTTTTGAAATCTTTCCCCAAAAACGACACGGGTCCCGTCGTGTCCGGACGTCCACGTGGACGGACTGTTTTCATCGTGCGTCTTCTGGGAAAAAAAGCCCTGATTGTCAGAACAAGTTGTAAGAATATGGTTGTTATTTCCCGGCCTTAAAGCTAGTCCCGTCGGTATCCACGCTCATCCATCGCCATCGCTCCCTCGCAACTCACAGCGTTTCAGGAAACCCGCTGCAGCCGCTCTGTCCGGTTGGTCGTCCCCTGCGTCTCGTCCTCTTTGTCACCTCGAGGTGGAGTCGACTGGAGAATTAATGCACAGGAGCCCGAGAATGTTCAAAAGGGGGCTGTAAAGCTTTTACTGTGTTTGTGTGCGCCCTGCGGCGATGTGGCCCCGCGGCGCAGTGCCGCGGCAGTACGTGTCCCAGCTTCTCAGGAGCTCGGAGGCTCCGACGGACTCGCTCGGCTCTCGGCAGTCCCGGTCTTTTAGATGTTCCTCTGGGCGGTGAGGTACTTGAGAGCGGCCGAGCCGTACTTCCTGGACAGGTCCTGGTGGAACTCCTCCTTCAGGGTGTTCAGGCAGTTGCGGTAGCTGGAGCTGGAGCGGAACTTGGAGATGTCGAAGCTGGGAGCGTGGGGCATGTGGATCATGAAGGCGTTGGGGAGGACCATCAGGTCGTACTCCTGATGACAAAAAACAGGAAACACAAATGTTCAGCCTTCACAAACAGTTCTAAAGAAGTGATTTACTGAAATCCTACAACAGCAAACATAGTTTTCTTCTTCTTCTTTGTGTTTATTCAGACAGGTTTCATCAGACTGTGAGCAGCTGTGGTGGGAAGAGGCTTCACAAAGAGAACACCGTTAAAACTCAATGGATAAAGTAAGTCATATTTATATTATTATTACTGTTGGCTTCCTCACAGACTGAAGTTGTGATCAGATATAAGGCGCCACACAACATCAGATAATTGTAGTTATGAGAGACGAGGGGAGTTTTATAGTGTAACAATAATATTTATTATGAGTGGCTGCATCGTTTCCATTTCGGTTTAAAGTTGCTCGTATGATTTTGAATATAGCAGCAATGACCTTTTCGTGACATTTTTTGACATACTATATTATACATTTTTATGACAGTTTATCATGAATTTTTCAAGAAATTGTTTTGACATACTATCCTATGACTATTTTCGTGACATAGTACAGAGTGTCGAAAAATTACTTTTTTCATGAAATTTTTTACTACATTATACATTAATACTATATTTATCATTTTTTACAGTATATCATGAATTTTTTCATGAATTTTTTTCCCTATAATGACTCACTATATATATGACTTTTTTTCATGACATGCTGGGTTTACTACAGACAAAGGTTTTTAATAAACACTGTAGTTTCTATTTTAGTGTTGGAATAAAGATCCAAGAAGTGAGTCTTCTGTACACATAACACATCTTTAGTTATAACTCTGCATTACAAACTATCTGAAGTAAACATCCATTCAGCTCAAAGTGGAGAGTCTTTATATGTATTTATGATGCAAGTGGTGCAACTGGCTGGGAGGATAATGATTTATCACCACATCTCTCCCAGAGAGACAATCATCATATACTTTTCACAGAGATTAGAAAACCACAGGTGCGTTTGAAATACCCACATCGTCTTTCAGCACCTGCTGTAGCACTGAACTGTCAGAATAAAGCTCCACCCTCTCTCCCCAGCCTCCAGACGTACCTGTGCATCCAGCTCCAGGATATGAGACACCTTGTTCCAGCCGAAGCCCACGAAGCGCTGGTCGTACTCCGGACAGTCTCGTCTCACCACCACGTACGGCTCAAAGTCCGGCTCCCACTCCACCTTGTAAGGTGTGGTGGCTGTTCGCCATTTGGCATAGTTGGTAGGAGCGTGACCTTTAGGCCACACATGATACCTGGAGAGGCAGGAGGGGGGGGAGGACACGGTGAGATATAGGTGAAATGATGACATCGTTGGTCATTCGCTGGTGTGTTTGTTGGTGTTCAGGTACCTGAAGGTGTAGAGAGTCCCCATGTCCAGCATGGAGAGCAGCTCAGCTTTGGATTTGGGGAAGGACAGACGGTAACGAAGCGTCTCAAACGCTGGAACCACCAGAGCCTTCTTAGTGTGAGCCATGTCCAGCTGCACCACGGACCTCCTGCACCGAGGAAACAGGACGGGTGAGACACAGGTGAGCAACAGGTGAGCAACAGGTGAGCGGCAGCCAACGAAGGCACGACTAAAAGTGAAAATTTCTAGTTATGGACGAGTAAGATGAACACAGTATTCATGTCTTAAACGTTTTATATAATTTATCTGTATTTATGTTGAATATTATAAAACAGGTTTGAAGCCAGAGTAAAAATAATCAATAATACATCTTTCTAGTCATCAGATTATGAAAATATTATATATTGTAGTGGATCCAGCATATTATAGTATATCTAAAGAGTCATAGTATAGTATATTAAAAAAAATGAGTATAGTATGTCATAAAAATCATCGTATATCAAAAACTCAAAACAATAATACTATAGTATGTCATAAAAAGGTATAGTATGTTAAAAAAAGTCTTTAACGTCATAGTATAGAATGTCTAAATAGTCTGTCATAAACGGTCATAGTACAGTATGTCAAAATAGTATGTTATAAAAAGTCATAGTATAATATGTAATAAAAAATGAATTAGTCATAAAAAGGTATAGTATGTCATAAAAAGTCCATCAAGTCCACCATAGTATGGTATTTTTAAAAACTCAGTGTACTATGTCAAAAAAGTCCTAATACAGTATGTTTAAATACAATTAGTATAGTATGTCAAAAAAGGCAATAGTAAAGTGTATCTAAAAGTCAAAAGAGTAATAGTACAGTATGTCTAAATAGTATTGTCTTAAAAAGTTATAGTATATCAAAACATCACAGTATATTATGTCAAAAACGTCATAGTTTAGTGTGTTGTAAAAAAAAAAGTCATAGTATAGTATGTCAAAATAGTACGTCTAAAAAGTCACGGTATACTTAAAGTCATTGTACAGTGTTTAAAGAAATTAGTATAGTAAGGTATAATATGTCAAAATAGAATAAAAGTCATAGTACAGAAGGTCAAAATATTACGTCTAAAAAGTCATAGTATGTCATAAAAAGTCAGAAACGGTCATAGTACAGTATGTAAGAAAACAAAGTAATTTGTAAATCAAATCCAGTGACATGTACTATGTCACTTTCAAATGTCAAACCGGAGCACGCGGCTGGTTGTACCTGAGGTAATCGTAGAGACCGTACATCGGCAGGAAGTCCACGTCCGTCAGGAAGACGTACGGCGTGTTGGCGTTCTTCAGAGCCACGTTCCTCACCAGGTTGACGGGGTAGAACTGGCCCTCCTTGTACACGATGTGGTAGCCCACGTTCTTGCGGTTCTTCAGGACCTCGGAGGCCTGAGCGTAGCGCAGGAACTGCTGAGCCTCGGCGTCCGACATGTAGAGCGCCAGGCTGATGGGGCCTTCCCAGTGCTTACAGATGGCCTCCAGCATCTGCAGCCTGCACGGATAACGACACGTGTGTTATTGTGGATGATGATGATTAGAGCTGCAATTTACTTTACTAGCTCTATTTTTCTTTTAAATGTATTGATTCTTTAGTGACTAAAATTTTTTGAAAATCAATAATTGTGTCTTTACTTTTCTAATTTTAAGCTACTAATTGGATGATTGGATGCTCGGCGTGTCGGTCGGGTACCTGTCCATGGAGAGCTGTGCCACCAGCGTGATGTCGGTGTCGTCCTCGGTGGGCGTGTACTCGTACTGCAGGAAGTAGAGGTGCACCCTGTGGACGGTGAGACGCTCCCGACGGAAGTCGTAACACTGATCGTCCTCGTCCAGCTCCTCCAGAGCCGCCTGCAGCTGAGGACACGGACAGAGGGAGAAGTCTTTTACAACTCAACTAAACACTTCAACAGTTTTTCCTTTTAGACAGAAAATCCTTCACATGATCATTTCCTGTTCTGTTCACAAACGTCAATAACAAAGCACGGGTCACCGACGGTCTGGAACACGGGTCTCCTGGTTAACAGGCTGATGTTTGTTGGACCCACCGGCCCACCAAAAGTGGTCTTTCTTGCTTTTTATTCTACTTCATTAACTCTTACCGTAGCATTTATACACAGACGTGTTTACATTGTAGTCATTACAGGATACATGGCGTACATATAACACGCGGAAATCAAGAAAGGCGTACTTATTGCACGCTAAACGCCTTGTGTATTATCGTGGCATTTCTACATGTTTTGGTGCAAAAGGGCTGTATGTACTGTCATATCATTATCAGATATGTGTTGTTCTGATAAATGAATATTGGCTTCAGCTGAAGTCCCACATTAAGGTCGAGCTAACGTCAGTACGTGTGATGTAAATGTGTCTCTAACCTGGACGCTCTCTGGACTGGCCTGACTCGGGCAGCCGAACAGCTCTCGTCTCAGCAGGTTCCCGTCGTACTCCAGGAAGGTCAGGTAGAGGTTCCTGAAGAACTCCACGTGTTTGTTCTTCACCCGGAGCTTCTTGGGAGAGTTCCAGTGGATCACCTGGAAGGAACCACAGCGGGGAGGTTAACTCATTACAGTTACTACACTTACTCCAGTGGACTTTCAAAGGTTCCTTTTAACTCCACTACCTTTATCTGAAAGTAGTGGATGAAAATTTATTGGGAACGTCCTAATTTGGAGAGCTGTTAGCCTCGGGCCACACAGGGAACGTCAGCAGCATGTGGCGGCTGCAGAACATGTGCTGTTCACAGCAACAACAGACAGTGAAGGAGATCTATTGACTGTATATTGACGTCATACCAGTACAGTAACAATACAGGTTCAATGACTAGACATCTGTAGAAAATGTCAGACATGAAAAAAATAAAGATTTATTGTTTCAAAATAAAAGCCCTCAAGTGTTTTTTTCTGTGGACAGAATAAATCATAATTAAAATAATAATGAAAAATAATACAAAAAAATATAATAAATTAAAAATTAAATAATAATAATGAAAAATAATCCAAAACATAAAATAATAATAATAACAATGATACAACATAATAATAGAATATAGTAATAATAATAAAAAATAATAATAAAAAATATATAATAATAATAATAATAATAATAACAAAAAAAAAAGACAACCACCACAAGAAAGCCAAACTTGACAGACAAAGATCACATTTCCAGTCGGGGAAACTGTTGAGCAGCTTCACAGAGATAGGTATTAATATGATGCCGTTTTTTTTATGTTGGATGATGACCTGTTTTATTTCCCTAAATCTACTTCCTACTCCTACTACTACTTAAAACATCCTGCAGACAGTTTTTGATTTGTATTATGGCACTTAGGTTTGGAAAAACAGGATTTTTGCTTGTTGTAAAAAAAAAAGAAAAAAGAATCAGTTTTGACTAAAAATGTTATCAAAGCGCGTTCGATCAGTTTTGGTTTTGACGCTTCAGGAGGTACATCAAGCAGGAAGATTTTTTCTGTTTAAAATGTGAATTTTTCAGCTCTGAAATATTTGAGGCTGTTTTAGACCATCGGAATAACTAATAAATAATAACATGTATGGATATTGAAAAAGGGCGTAGTTCCCCTTTAAAGGTGTTTGTGGTGGCGGTGTGACATCCTCTCTGACAGCATTGGCAGTAAATCATAATTATATTGATCATTTATAATGAATAAATAGATCGGGGGGTGTGTGTGTGTGTGTCTGAGCGTACCTTGAGGTCGGACACCTCGGTGTAGCACTGCTCGGAGCGAGTGTGATCAGACAGCTGGACGTTCCAGAAGCAGGGCAGCTGGTGCACCAGGACCGGGTTCTGCTTTATGAAGGCGTTGAAGATGTCCTGCACACAGTGAACAAACAGATTCAGGCAGCTCTACTGGGTCTACTGGGTCCTGTATGTGTACAGACTCAGTGCTGTTTCTCAGAAAACAAGCTTCCTGAAAGTGTGAGTCATCGTGGCGTTCAGGTCTTTGTCCTGGTTGAATCAGGAAGAAGAGGAGCAGTATTATCTCTCTGCTGGTTCCCCTGGCAACCTCAGCTTTCATCTTACACTGTAGGATTGTTTACAGAGACGGCTCCCCGTGTGCAGGCCGCATTGTGGATTTTTAAAACGCAATCAAGGTCGCAGATCGAAGCTCAACAAACACTATAGAGTACCGGATCTGTGGCTGTAAATAGACCGAGAGCAAACAAACATCACGGTTTCATTCTGTACGTCTGAGATGATACTGATGTTTCCAGAGACGGCGAGTCGCGTCAGACGCTCCTGATTTGCATAAAGTAGACTAGCCCTCAACTTTATGCAAATGATGAGCGGGCGACGTGATAGAAGTTAAATTGCATGCATGTATGGGTTTGTGAATGTGTATCATATATAAGAGGAGTAAGTAAGAATGGCTTAGAAAGACTTCCATACTCGTATTAGTGAATATCTCCTCTCCTGTGAGCCTCAGCTGTTAGGACTAAATGACAGCTGGACTTCTGCAGCTGCAGTGTATCAAACAAACTGCAGTCGGGTCGTGAGAACGTGAAGCCGTTATGAGAGATCGATCTCTTTTACTGAGCTGTCTCTCACTGTGAATGATGTCTTTTATGCTTCCTGTTGCTTAAAGTTGACATCTGTCCAGACTGAGACATCCTGGAAACTATGGGACAGATTTCCTTAACGTTCCTTAACGAGATGAATCAAAGTGTAATAGGCAGGTTCCTAACCAAACAGAGAAACATGTGTCATGGCGTCCTCAGCGGGTTGAAGGTGTCCCTTTACCTGATCAGCCAGCGATGTACTGAGCATGCTCATCAGCTCCCTCTCGGCCGTCAGCCGCCACATCTGCTCCCAGCCGATTCGCCGCAGTCGCTCCAAGTAGAGAAGGATGACGCCTGCAGGAAGGAACGGGAAATCATTCATAATGAAATGAATATAAATACTGGAGATGGAGTCTCTGTTTGGCAGCGAACACATGTCTCCTGTGAGATCCCGTCAGAATGTTTCTTTCAGAGAAGATCTGTCTAACCGTTACCTGTGTTGAAGCCTCGTCCCAGCGCTGGCCAGGGTTTGTGGTTCTTCCACAGGTTCCCCAGGTACCAGTCGCTCTGGTTCTCCACCAGACCGATCACCTGTTTATCTGAAAACAACACGACAAACATCACTGATCAGTACAAATCTCCAGCAGGTTATTTATTTATTCATACAAACTGTCTACAGTTTCTAACTTTACGAGAAAAAAGTGATAATATAACGAGAATAAAGTAAATAGATCCCCCGAAATCCTACACACTGGTCCTTTTCATACCTTTGCGGCCATTAAAGTGAAACTTGAAGTTTTGAATAACTGATCCTCCGACAGCCTCAACGCCGTGGCATGGCATTCACAAAGCTAAAATTCCCAGACAAGATTTCTTTAATATATAACATAAATATGTCTCACCGGTGAACTTCCTAAAAATGCCCCAGAGCTCAGCGATGTCGGTGGCGAAGGTGATGTCCGTGTCCAGGACGATGACCTTTGACAGGTCGGAGGGCAAAGCTTTGGTTAGAGTCAGCTTCATCAAGCCGTAAATCCCTGAGTAGTGCTTGTTGGGTATCCACGACACCTCGGACTGAAAACACAAGAAACAAGAGGAACATTTTATTGTTGCTGTATATTATCATCTCCTCTTCTCTGTCAGTAAACAGGTGAAGTGACTCCAGTGTTCACTATGTATGAGCAGCATTCTGTGTGTGGGGGGGACACAAAGACACATTCAGCATATTCTGGCGAAGGCTCAATGTGTTTCTTTTTTCTCCTCTGAATCTGCAAATAGTGTCTTTTAATTAATTCTCTTGATTCGGAGTAATTGGATCTGCATAAGTGCATCATCTGCAAATATAATCGGCTTAGAGTCTCGTCTGTTTCCCTCCGCTTTAATGCCGGCTAATGAAAACGGAGGAGAGAGGCTGCAGGTCGAAGCATCCGACGGCACAAAGGACTCATTGTTCAGCACAAAGACTGAGAGGGAGGAGAATGTGATGATGTGATGCAGGTTGGAATCTCTCACACACACACACACACACTCTTACCCACGCTCGTTCCTTACATCCGCATCACTCCCGAGAGCACATTCATCAACTTGACGTTAAAATAAATGATTTGCTGTTTTTGTGCTGAAGTGTCACTTGACTTTGGGAGGAAAGTGTTTCAACAGCTCGTCCGACTCAATTACCGATTGTTGCCGTCAAGTAGAAAAACCTTGTAACCTCGCGCTGCGCTGATGGTCGCGGTTTAACTTTAAACCTGTGAGATAACACCCTGAAGTGTTCACGATATGCTACACGAGGTTACCGGATACTCTGGAGAACATCTACTGTGGTCAGGTAATAAATAACCTGGTAGCTTTGCAGCGCATTTTTATGAAGCACTTGTTGGCGTTTTTAGGGGGCGTTCACGGGGTGCGTTTTTTGAGCCCTCAGATCAATTGTGGCCAATGACGACGCGCAGAAGGCGAGCTCCATTAGCGAGAGCAATTCCTTTGTTTTGACTTTGTTTAGTTTAGTCACCGAGGCTTTTACTGATAAGATTTTGGTTGCTTAGTAACGGCAGGTGCGACAGGAGCGCAACCTCCCAAGCACCTTGAATAAAACGATGAAAGCAGCACGGCCGGCGTTTCCAACGCGTTCTTAGTGTGAACGATCACTTATATTTTTTTGTGGTTTCTTTGAGTGTAACCTCAGCACACTTGTATTAGAGGCTTTTATTCAGTTTTTGGCAAAATCCAAAAGGTATTTTTTTGATTTTTATAACTTTTCAGAGGATCATAAAGTCCTTCAACATGTATGAAGACATGTACTACGAACAGATTTTGGTTTAGATTAAGTTGTCACATGATCGTGATACAGCGTTATATTTGTCAGGCCTGTGGTCAAATTGCTACCAAGATATCTCTAATAGCCCGTTCACACCGAGGACTCAACCAGGGTTGAACCAGGGTCAACTGTGTGTATGAAAGGGTTAACCTGCGTTGATCGACTCGCCTTTGCGAGGTCGAGAGGTGGGTCGGACCAGGGTTTCTAACAAACGGGGCGGGACAAACCTATTCGGTTGCAAATGAGGGCACCCAGTCTGTGACGTAACCGTGACAGGTCGCCGTGGCTCATAAGCAAACTGTGGGACGGCAGCAGGAATGATTTCAGACACACCGGAGGTGAACGACGGACGAGAACAACACGGATGTGTGGCGAGACTTTGAGGTGCGGTGGCAGCTGCTGTACGTCCGCGGTGAGGAAGACAAAGCGGTAGATGACGGGATGAGAGACAACGTAGTGTAACGTTCTACAGACATAACAAGGCTGCTGGATGAGAGAACATGGAAACACACCGTGTTAATAACAAGCCGACCGCCTCACGGTACCACCAGCTGGGAGCTGTGATCTGTTTTTAAAGTCAGGCACCTTGGCGGAGGTCTGCGCTCTCCGAGGGCCATTCTAGTTGTTCATAAAGATCATTTTGGAGGGGAACCACACACAGATACGACCTCTGTGATCGAGAATGACACCGTCGTCAAGTAGACGCTGTGCCAGACAGTCAGACCTGAAGGTCAAACCCTGATGGACGGAGGCCTATTATTATAAAGTAAGAAGAAGAGTTTATCCTCTCTGTGGTTATTATTATTGACGTATTGGACTGTGTTACGTACGCTGAAAGGTGTTTCTAATATTCTGTCCATGCACATTAACACGATATTAACAGTACTGATACTAGTAACTGTGACGTGAACCAGGCCCTCCCTTGTCAGTCTACATGGAGGTCAAACTGCAGATTGACCCTCCGTCACATCCTGATGTAACACCCAGTTAACACTCCCTCACTGCTCTGATGTGTGTTAATGTAACACACCGTGTGACGCGAGCTGTGACCTCCTGTTTTAGAATTAGAGACGCGTCTGAACCGAGCCGTCTCTCTATTGATGTCTCTCGCTCTTTGATGCCGCGTGAAGCCGAATCTCTGCCGTTAAAAAGGAGGTTTATAAATACATTTAACTCGACTCGTCTGCGTCCTCGCCGCTCGCTGCTGCTGCTGCTGCTTCCTTTGATATGGTAAATGTGGGATCTGACTTTGACTCACCTTGTCCTAACAGAGAGCAGGAAGCAGGGATGTGTACAGGTGTGTGTGTGTGTGTGTGTGTGTGTGTGTGTGTGTGTGTGTTCTTACCTTGAGTTCGTCTGCATCGTAGAAGCTGACTTGCACCGACGGGACCATCCAGGACTGAAACAGAGAGCTCAGGATACGATTGGCTACTGTGTCGGTGATGAAATGGAAGTGGAGAGGATTTCTCCTGAGGAATGGAAAGAAAAAGAGAAGTCAAGGTCGAGAGGTTCCTTCTGGGGATGAAAAGGTGATTATGTTGCACTGACGCAGCTCCTCCTTTCACAATAAAAGCTCATCTGGTTGGAAGTTTTGGGCAGATTTAGGCTGGTCTGGTCTAAAAGCATCAGTGTCCTCGTTTACCACGAAGCTAACACCACCTGAACCAACTCAGACCATCTAGCAGCTTCACTGCTTTATAAAGGAATTAGGAAGCACTCAAGAGTTTCATCTGAAACTGAAATCAGTTTAAAATACATCTAAAGAACAGCATTAAGTTCACTCTGAAACCTGCAGCAGATAAGCTGAAGTCAAATGTAGGAAGAAAATAACCACACTGATGTTTAAATCTTTTCTATAAAAAGGATGAAATCCCCGAGAGCAGCCGAGCTGATTGAGGTCAAATCTGAAATCTGCTCAACATATAAAACCCCGAGAGTCCAAAACATAAAATCAGAAATAGGACAGATGTGTCTTCACTGCCATTAGGAGTATTAGGGGACTTTGTAGGCCAAAATAATAATAATAATTACGGAGGGACGGGGGGTAATATTCAGAGAAACAAGATTAGATTAGAAAATATGCTAATATGCAAACATATTAATAAAAAGGCACAAGTAAGTAGTACAAAGTATAAAAAAATAAAATAAAATAAAATATATAGCTGATATAAAAATACCAGGAGATGAAGAAAACTGTTAAAAATATAGTGCAGGGTAACAACTGAGATACGGGACTATTAAAAAAGTGAATATAGTGCAAAAAGTGATATAATATATATAATATTTATTAAAATAATTATTATTTTAAAATAAAAATAATAATTATTAAATAATTATTATTTCAATAATGTATTTATTATTTATAATATTTATTATATATATAAATATAATATAATATAT
This sequence comes from Sebastes fasciatus, assembly GCF_043250625.1. NCBI lineage: Eukaryota > Metazoa > Chordata > Actinopteri > Perciformes > Sebastidae > Sebastes > Sebastes fasciatus. Next base: position 2,200,120 of record NC_133796.1, on the reverse strand, counting down.
AATAAATATATGTTGTTAATCATTTGCCAAATATTTAATATTTGTTTGTTCTTTTGTGCTTTTATGTTGTTTGCATTGAACTTATCTGTAAAACTGAAAACCAATAAACATAAAAAAATGTCGAGTTTATAAAGTCGCAAATTTAAGAGAAAAAAAAGTGGGGTGCAAAACCATGGTAATGAAAAACAGTGTTTTTTGTTTTGTTAAGGAACCACATTACTTCACTTTGCTTTTTTTCTTGTAAATTTGTGATTTTATAATCTTAGACAATATTACCTTTTTTTCCTGTAAATTTACAATTTTAATTGAGTTTCTTCTCTGAATATAACCGCCTTCCCAGCTCTGTAATTATTATTTTTTTAACCTACAAAGGCCCTAATACAGCGCCATAATGTTCTCACATAAAGATATGTTCTATGTGTGTTCAGAGAGACAGTTCAGGGTTTTTCTTTTATGAAAAGTTTATTGAAAGGTCGTCCTTTCATTTTCTAAATCTCTCTATCTTGATGTTTCTATTCAAAGACTTCCAAGGCCCGAACAAATCCAGGATATAGCCTCGTCCTCTTCAGCCTCACAGGAAGAAAGGAAAAGCTGAAATGAAGTTTATAGATTCAGGGTCGGAGAGAGAGAGAGAGAGAGAGAGAGAGAGAAGAGAGAGAGAGAGAGAGAGAGAGAGAGAGAGAGAGAGAGAGAGAGAGAGAGAGAGAGAGAGAGAGAGAGAGAGAGAGAGAGAGAGAGAGAGAGAGAGAGAGAGAGAGAGAGAGAGAGAGAGAGAGAGAGAGAGAGCGAGAGAGAGAGAGAGCGAGCGAAGAGAGAGAGAGAGAGAGAGAGAGAGAGAGAGAGAGAAAGCCACTCACCTGTGAAAGAGGACGGACTTGACCAGTGTGACCACGTCTCTGGTGGCGTTGTGACCGGCACAAACGCACGCTACGTGGATCAGCTGCAGAGACAGAAGACAGAAGACAGAAGACGAGTCAGCGGCTGCCGTGAAGACGTTTAACAGCTCAGAGTTCTCCACTCTGGGTGCTGACAGCTTTCATCACGCGTTCACAGCGTCCGTCTCTCTGCAGATCAAGTCTATTTCAGCCGACCACGACGACAACATGCGACCGCAGCGATCAACACCTCGGCTGTGAATCTGAAATATAACTGAAGCTCCACTTTTTTAGTTTGTGAGCAGCAGCTTCCCCCTAACCCAGGACATTCACTCTCACCCTCACTCTCTCTGATGTGAAATTTCACATTTAGCCGCTCTCATATGTGTGATTTCACGTCACTTCTGCTTTTCAGCAGCAGAAGTCTTTGAAAAGTTGGAGCTCAAAGGCTGAAAATCATCAAAGAGAAGAATGTTCCCTCCGATTTTAGTCCCCGTCAACCCGCCGCTGACTCCTTCATCGATTAGTCTCTATGAACTGCTGTGATACGGCGAGAAGGTCATCATCACCATCATCATCATCATCATCATCATCACCGTACCTGCACAGCTTGCATCGACCATATAACGTTAAAAGGTATTGTGTCGCCGTGTTTGCTGCCACATCATCACAACGTCACATCATCACAACGTCACATCATCACATCATCACAACGTCACATCATCACAACGTCAACATGCTCACAGTGACAATATACCATGCTGATATTAATAATGTTCACCACCTTAGTTTAGCTTGTCAGCATGCTAACTGCTTTATGTAAATACATGTATATATTTATTATTGTAAATCAATTAACAACACAAAACAATAACAGATATTGATCCAGAAACCCTCACAGGTACTGCATTTAGCATAAAACAATATGCTCACATCATAACATGGCAAACTGCAGCCCAACAGACAACAACAGCTGTCAGTGTGTCAGTGTGCTGACTTGACTATGACTTGCCCCAAACTGCATGTGATGATCATAAAGTGGGCATGTCTGTAAAGGGGAGACTCGTGGGTACCCCTAGAACCCATTTACATTCACTGATCTGGAGGTCAGAGGTCAAGGGACCCCTTTGAAAATGGACATGCCCGTTTTTCCTAACCAACATTTAGTGTCAGTTTGGAGCGTTATTTATCCTCCTTCACAACGAGCTAGTCTGACATGGTTGGTACTGATGGATTCATCAGGTTTTATAGTTTCAGATGATACCAGGATCTTCACTCTAGCATTAAGCGTTAATTAAGCGTTAAAACAGATTTGCGTGAACACGTTATTATTATTTGACAGCCGTAGTACAATGCCAACATATGTTCTGGTGAGTGGGTTGAATGTTGACCCGATGGTGGCGCTAGATAAAGTCAGACACAGTCTGGAGACCATGGATGAATCTTCCTGAACATCAGGACACGTCGTTGTGTGTGATTGTGTCTCCGTGCTGAATGGAGTGTACAAGCTGGACGTTGTGTTTCTTTACCTCACACTTCTGGACGGTGGGCGATCGAGGACACTCCGTGTGGTTGTTGTTCTTCTCCTCCGCCGTGTTGTCCCCGTCCTCTGGCCCCGTGTCCGCGGAGGCTCCCCACTGCTGGTTGGCGTAGTTACCGTCCGCCGGGTGGCCGGCGGTGCCCTGCGACTGGCTGAGCTGCAGCCGGATCTGCCGGTTCTCTTCCTCCACCTCTCGGACCCGCGACTCCAGGACGGCTCGCTCCAGGACCTGGGCCGCCGGCGTGTCGGCCAGACAGGGAGACAGGAGGAGGGAGCGACCATCTGAAGAGGGAGACGGAGGGACATCAAACATTAGGACTAGGTACTAGTATTAGGACATGCATCATAAAGATGCAGTGATATCTTAGCGTATGGAGGCTGGCGGCTGCTAACAGGCTCTCTCTCTCTCTCTCTCTCTTCAGTGTGAACCTGAACTCCAGGTGTCAAATCCTCACTTCACAAACCCAGAGGTGACATCACATGTGATCATGTTTCTCTGGTGTATGATACAGACAGTTTGAGAGCAACATGTTCTCGTGAGTCTCACACTCAAAATGAGCTCATCACAATTCTTCTTCTCCTTCTTCTTCTCCTTCTCCTCTTTCTGCATCTTCCTGCAGCCCTCGCTCTTTCCTGACAGACTTGGCTGACTGATTGTGCATTTTAATCTCAAGGGACTTCCTGGTTAAATTAAAATCAAATGAAAAGGTGGACACAAACACAAAGACTCCTGTTGAATCATCATGTTGTTCTGGAACTGCTGGATGTGGAAATAAGCAACTGCATGATATTAACTAAAGAAAGGTAATGATGCTAATGTTGTGTTCACTACTCATGACCAAACAAACACCTTGTTCAGTTTGAGCCTCTTGTGTAAGAGTTCATTTCCTCTGATAGTCTCGACCACCAAAACAACAGAGCAGTTATTAGTTTGATTGTCGTCTCCTCGTCTGAACAGCAGACTCTGTTCACGAGCATCATCATGGAAATGTTAAAGGGAGAGTGAAGAATAAAGAAATCCTGTTTTCTTGATAACATTTACATTTGTCAGGAGCTTAAATCCTCACACTCTAGAGCTGCACCAAACTGGAAAAAACGGACATTGCAAAATTTGTTCTTTCTGCGATATACTGTATATTGCGATATGAAAAAAATACAGGAATATTCACCCTCAATTTTGTAGGCTGCATTTTAAAGTTAAAATGCATCCTTCTGGAGCACTTTAGGGAGTAAAATTAGGAGACTAGATTAAAAATGTAATCATAAACACTGGATTAGTCATGGAAAATGAGAACCGTGTGAGTTTTTCTTTTGTATCAAGCAGCTAAAAGGTAGTAGCATGACATGTTTCAGTGCAATTGTTGACATTGCACGTCCTGCGAATTAGTCGGGTTTCCACCAAAAGTTCCCCAGACTTTTAGTCCCTGGACCTACTTTTCAAGGAATTAAAAGGTTCCCTCAGCCCAGTGTTGTCTGTGTTTCCACCGCGGTCTAAAGACCTGATAAGTTTAAGACAAATTAGTCCACTGACGTATGAAAAAGCGTCACGACGTGTGACGAGGGCTGCTGATGGTCACAGCGGTAAATCACTCTGCAGCCTGCGGGTCAGTGTGTCCGACTGGTTGCTCTAAAAAACACGCTGGAAAAAAGGTTTGCACCGATATGTCCTGATGCATATCCTGTTTATTTACTGCTGCATGTTGGATGTAATGAATGAAATGAAACGAAGAGAGTCTGTCTCTGCAGTAAATCATCTGTTGACTTTGACTGACAACTTTTCTTTCTCTCTTCTACCGCTCGCTTTCTCAATTTGAACAATCTTTTTCTCTCCGTCTTTTCTAAAAATGAGTCTTGAAGCCGACAGCAGAGTCGAACTTTACTTTTAATGTTACCAAACAAAGAGAAATGTTCTCCCCTCGTCCTAAAGTCGACACCAGAGTACTTCCTTGTTTTATGAATGAAGCAGTACAGTTGAAGCAGCGGTGCTGAGTGTGTTTCACCAATCAGCGACAGTCGTCCCTGCAAACTCAAGTAGAAAGTTCCTGTACTTTCAGAAGGTACTAACCCCGACCAGGGTTGTTTTTGGGGGGTAACATGTCTGCAGAACTTCATTTAGACCCTGGAGTTCTTCAAAAGATTCTTAGTTTCCTCCATTTCTCCACAAATCTCTAATCATCTCTTATCCTCTTCTCTCCTTCTGTCTTATTTTCTTCTCTCTCATTCTCCTCTCTCTCCCTCCTCCTCTCTTCTTCCTCTTCCTCTCTCTCTAACCCCATTAGAGCAGCAGCTGGCCCACAGCTGAAGTGAGGCATGCTGGGAATGTTCACACCCTAATCTGAGGGCGAAAGGAGACGACAGTAACAAGCGAGGAAGCAAGGAATGAAAGAAACTCCTGATTTCATATTTATTTATATATGCATGCTTTTTATCATTTATTCTTTATCATTTGAGTTGTATATTCTATATAGTGTTGTGTAGTCAGTGGTGGAAGAAGTATTCACATCTTAAGGACAAGTATCAAAACCACTCAAGGATAACTAATTAAAATACTCCAGTATAATTAAATTATACTCACGTAACAATATCATCTGCAAAATGTACTTAAAGTATAAAAGTATCCACAAAGGGGGAAAACTACTGGATTATTGTTACCGATGCATTAACATATTGGCAGCACATCATTGCTGCATTTTATATAGTGCTGGCTGGTTTCATTCACTGTAATGCATGTTATACGCTCATTCTGGGTTTTTACATTGTTTAATCTGCAGAGCAGGAGTCAGATAAAAGTAGAAATATAAAGAGTTATTGGTATTAAAATATGCAGGTTCAAGCACCCTCAGAACTGCAGAGAAATCTGATCTGCAGTCAGACAGACAGACAGACAGACAGACAGACAGACAGACAGACAGACAGACAGAATGACCGACGCCGTGGCGACTGAAGACGCTGGTTATTTGTGAGGCGACGTGTCGCTGCTCTCCAACAGCATCACGGATAAACATCAGCGTAACAACTCATTAGTCATCCATGCTCCAGGAGAGAGAGAAGATCTGGTTGCACTTCGAGAATCACTGCTAACCTCAACATGTACATCAAATACTCCATTTATGACGTGTGATATCTTAGAAAAACATCTCTTGCATAAACTCATTTTCATCCTTTTTTATTTATTTTTGCTTCAGCTTCAGTATTTCTTTCTCTTAGTTCTCTCCATTTCTCTCTCCGTCTCTCACTCACTGGAGGTCAGACACAACGTGACAACAACACCACTGGGCTCTGAAACCCGTAATTTAAAATGACTTGTGCCGCGCCACGACAGCTTTTTGCTGTGTTGCGGCTGCGTTGCGTGGCGGCTGCGTGGCGGCTGAGTCGCGGGTGGCTGCTGCCAGTCCTTTCTTTCTACATAGAGTTTGCCTTTAATAATGGCAGTTTCACTTCATTATAAATCTCATTTATATTTATGTTAGACAGAGAAAGGTTAAGAAACGTGTGGTAATTTGTAAATAATAGAAATAATCCACCATTAAAACCCCGTACTTTATTCATTCATGGAGCTCTGCAAGTCACTGCATGTTCTACAACCCTGCCTGGCACATATTTCAGAATAAAAGCCTCATGTTAACAAATGAAGGAATTCTGTCCACAGAAAAAATGCTTTAGGGCTTTTATTTTGAAATGAAAGCAGGAAGTGTTGATTTAAAAATAAATCTTTACTTTTTTTTTCATCTCCGTAACATATTGTACAGATAGAGACATGTAAACTGTAGTAATGTTGCTGACATGATGTCAATCTACTGTCAAATGATAATTGTCCTTGTCTGTTGCTGCTGTGAACCGCAGGTTCGCGTCAAAAATAGGCGAGACCTCGAATCTCTAGAAGAGATGCAGCTATCACGCGTCTCACGCGCGCAGTGTGGCTGCTCTAACCTGTTAACACGGACGCCGCCACACGCTGCTGACGTTCCCTGTGTGGCTGAGGCTTATTTGTATCTAATATGGACTCGAGGACACATTTGTAGGTTTGATTCTGTTATAATCTAGAAAAGAAACTTGTTGTCCTGTAAAATGAGGTAATAAAGTAACTCTAAGTTCAGTGTTTTTTTTATGTGTTTGTTATAAAATCTCTTCCAGGAACCAGTCTGGCTGTAGATTTCTCTGAGCTGATCCAAATAAAAGCGCTGACTGCGGCTTGATGATGCGGCCGTGGCGGCTCTCTCAAAACACCAAACTGAACAGAAAACGAGCTCCCTGTGTTTAAAAATTAAAGCTAATAGTCGGATCGAAGAGAAAATTGAGCTGAGTCATAAAAAAACATCTGATAATTGGTGTTTTCTGTTCTCGCTGGTTGGATTCCTGAGACTCTCTCTGACCCGAACCACAGCTCCAGGCTCTCATTATCAATCAGCTTTGGACTTCTCAAACCCAATCTCACTGGAAATTACACAGTGAGGTTTCTCAGATTGTACTGAATAATGAGAAATGTCTGGCCAGGACTCACTTTTTCCCTCTTTAAATGTGCGCACGTGTCTGTGAACGTGCTCGTACTTACTCTCCAAGTTCCCGGCCAGCAGGTAGAGCCAGGTGAGCAGGACGACGGCCGTGAGAGACGCCACCAGCAGCTTCAGGCGCCCGCGGCACAGCAGGTTCATGATGGGATGGCGGCGCTGAGGGCTCTAAGGGGTCGGGAGGGTTGGGGGTCAGGGGTCGGGGAGAGGAGAGGAGGGGGGGAAGGGGATTCAGGTCGGGCTCAGTCCCTCGTCAGGTCCCTGCAGCATCCTTTCATCTGAAGAGAGAAAACACACACAGATGTTTGTCACTTATTGAATCCTTTTTTTAAATTTTTTTTAAATATACAAATTTCTCAACAATTTTCAAGTCAGTGGTTCCCAACTGGTGGGGTGTGGTCCAAAAAAGGTCTGCAGGTTTATTATGAGTTGGTCTTTAAAGGGACAATGAGCAGGATTTTTCTTAAAAAAAAACAATATACAGACTGATACAGAAATAATCCCTCTCTATCATCACTATATTCAGGACGTTTCTGGGCGTCAACCTCTATGAAAACGTAGCGACCAGGTGCCAGATCATAATCACGCATCCAAGAGGAAGCTATGAAAGTGGCGGACACAGCGCTGAAAGAAACCTCACAAAATGTAAATATAGCGAAGTGAAACACCAAGCAGACATCGCTCGTTCTAAGCGAGAGTGAATCTGAGGTTGGGTTTTATCCGTCTCTCTTCCTTGGCCCTTTTGGGGGCTCGTCCGGGATCCCCCATTTGTTACAACCCGACTCAAAGGTTGCAACAAAAATGGGAGACCGGACGAGTTTTACAATTGTAAAAGGCATTTATTTAACCAACTAACAATAAATAACTAAACAAACGTGGAAAGTCAGTAATCAGTAATGTAGGCATGTGTGGGCGTGTGAAAATGTCTGCAGCAAACAAAACTAAAACAGGTGTGCCAGCCAAGGAAGGGAGAGATCCTCTGTGGGAAGTGAGGGAGCTTTTATATCCCCACCACACCGAGCCCAGATGTTGCTCATCAGCCTGACGACCCTCCACCATGCAACACAAACAGGAACCAGCAAAAGACACCGGGACACCTGGTGGAGTGGAGGGGTCGTCACACCTACCCCAACCTGAAATGCAGAATTTAACAAAAAAAATAGATCCAAAAGGGACCAGAAGACGGTCAGATCTGATCCAGATAGACCCGAGGACCCTAACAGGGTCAGAGCTGTCCACTTGTGATCGGCTCACTAGAGACGGTAATGCCAGGTGTGAACGGCCTCAGTGATGGTGTTTGACCTCTGGTTGCGTAAAATATAGAATTCAATGCCAACATAAATGTTTCTAATAAGAAATCTGTTCAGCTAGTGAGAACGTAATGATGTCCAGACGCTGTTCAGAACAACTTGAGCTTCAGGCTGACAGTCGAGTCTCTGATCAGAGGACGTCAGATGATCCTGAACTGTTTCAGTATAATGAGGTTAAACTGAGCTGACAGAGGGAGTCAATGAGCGTCACATTTATAACATTTAAACATGAAGAAACCTTTAAAAGAACGAGCTGTCGCAGCTTTCTAAAGCGTCTCTGTCGGTCTGTCTGAGGCGGCGTCCCTCTGTGTGCTGAGCCTGATGAGAGCGGGAGGTCTGCCTTTGTTTTACAACATGATTCATTAATCCCACTTTAATTAGACACGAGCCTGAAGGAAACAAGACCAACAGAACACAGCAGAGTTTACAGCAGCGAGACGGAAACTTTAAGCTGAATCCACACAGAGGCAACACGTCTCATTTGTTTCTGTCCGCTCTCTGGATAAATAAATAAATACATAAATACATAAATACAACGCTGGCTCACTTCAGTCTGAGAATACGGCAGCTGAGAGGGTAGAAATGTTCCAGATGAATGATTCACCTGATGCACGTTTTACAATAAAATATTAATAATGTGCTGCTGATGTTTTTCCTCTCACGTTTCCCACGGTTACCGTGTCATTGTTCTGATATTTCATATGTAAAATGTAAGATGTGAAACACATTATGTTCATGTCAAAGCCGACAGGTGATTTTCTACAACAGAGTATTATGGCCACGCTGAGGGAAAAAAATAAATCTGAGATTTCAAGAATAAAGTCATATTATTACGAGAAAAAAAATTGTAGTATTATGAGAATAAAGTCATAGAATTATAATAAAGTTATGACTTTATTCTCGTAATAATACAACTTTTTTTTTCTTGATATAGTATGACTTTATTCCCAATAAATTACATTTTTTTTTCTCATAATATTATGACTTTATTCTCAAAATCTCAGATTTGTTTTTCCTCAATATGGCCCTAATACTCAAACTCAAATTTTCAAACATTTCTTCATGTGAAAACTAGGGCTGTCAAAGTTAACGCCATAATAACTCGTTAACGCAAATTCGTTTTAATGCCACTAATTTCTTTAAAACATTAACGTAACTTGTGATTTTTAGGTCGTAGCGACTCAGTTGTAAAGCTAGAGTGAAGATACTGGTATCATATGAAACTAAAAACCCTGATGAATAATGCTCCAAATTGTATTTTATGAGTCCATAATTTAAAAAAAGGAACTTTCCTGGAAATAATTATGTAAATTCTGGAGAACATACAGATGCAATAGAGATTTCTGAGAGTTATTCCAAGGAAAGTATTGCAAAATTATTGTAAAATAACATGTTACACATTTTTCTATATTATTAGTATTTTGGAAAAGTTTTTTCTGTTTTCTAATTCAATAAAATAAGAAGTAACGACCTTGTTAGACAAAACAAAACTTGTTTGCTGAGCGGCCTCGTGTGTTTCAGAGATACTTTATGAACTTTAGATATTCAGTGTATTATTTGAAGGACACGGTGAAGTTCAGAAAACTCGGATGGAAAACAACGAGACGAGAAAGAGACAAAACACGGTCGACCTTCAGAGTTTAAATACAAACATCTAAAGACGGGATAAAGGACAGAGAGGTGAGACTTCATCTCGTCTTTCTGTCTCTCCGACTTCAAAAACAGGAACACTTCAAACTAAATAAAGAACCCAACAGAGCTGGTGACTTTAAAGAGTCTTCAGAAATAAAGAACTCTCTAACGTGTCAGTCATCGGCTGCAGGATGAACACATCTTCCTAACAATGGAGGACACGGTGGTCGTCCTCCATACGTCTCCGTCAGGACGTTTCTGCCGTCGCGGCTCTTTTCTCTCCTCAGTAGCTGAATCAGCTTCATGGTTAAAAAACACACACCAGCTTCCTGAAGGTGACCTCTAACTGACCTTCAACACACAACACATGAAATAAACAGAAAAACATCAGATCTTCCTCCGCTGTTGGAGTTTCTAGAGATGCAGCGATCGATCGGCCGATCAGTCTCATATATCTGATCTTTTTGCCGGTCAAAACTACAGGGCTTGATCTTGGCCCTGGTCATCTTCTTTTTAACTCGTAGCAATTTTTCACTAAAGGCAACGATATAGTTTGAAAATGAGGCGCGGCTGCGACTGGAAAACAATGTGTTGATGCACTGGAGTCGCTGAAGGCGCATATCAAGACAGTTCAGGAGGAGGCATGCATTAACCATTCTAAACTGTGACGTGCTCATCGGCCAAAAACATATCCGAAGATCCATCAGGTATGCCCGTGGTCTTCAACACAGCCTGACGTTACACCTGTTTAGTTCTGATGTGAATAGCGAGGGCAAGCATCGGCTCTTTTGTACTAATGTTGTCTGGTGTTGACGTGTACAGCGCTGCTCGCTATCGGAACTGGTTTAATCCAAAAAGGCGCAATGCTTTCTCCAGTTGGGCCGGATCGAGGTCGGATCACGTTCTCACCACAAACGAAGCGAACCAAACCGTACCGCAGTTCGTTTGGAAGCAAACCGAGACCACCCCTTCAAGGAGGTCTCGGTCCGCTTGTTTTGATGCTGCACCCGAGTGCGATTGCTGTGTTCACACCTGCCCAAACGAACCGCACCGAGAGGGTAAACGCTCCAGGGTTCCATTCAACCCAACTAAACAAGGCAGGTGTGAATACGCCCAAAGAAATAAGTCATTCAGCATGAAGAAAGCTTGAAAAATTACTAACCGGCTAAAGAAATCTTAGTCAACTAAGACCAAAACAGGGCAGCCCTACGCTGCGTGATGGTTTTACATACCGACAAAGACATAACTTACAGTCTATGGTGTCTACAATCTACAGTTGTTTTAGATTAATGTTTATATTGATTAAAAAAAATCATGAATTTAAGACAATATACTCAACTTTTCTTCAATAAAAGGCTAGAACTATCATTTTAGACAATCATTTCAATAATGTTAGCAGCCTTGAGAAGAGTTTAGCAACCTCTTAGCAATTTTTGTAATATTGTAAATAAAGGTTGAATAAAATAAAAATAATGATCCTATGACTCGTCTGATGCCACCCTCAGGACAAACATTTACCCCTGCGACGATACGATACGATACGATACGATACGATACGATACGATACGATACGATACGATACGATACGATACGATACGATACGATACGATACGATACGATACGATACGATACGATACACTTTATTGTCCTCTTGGGGAAATCTGTTTTGGACTCAGTGCTGCTCACCATCAGCTGCCTCCACACATAGAAACAAACAACAATGGAAACCACAAACAACATATAGAGCAAAAGATCTATATAAAAACAGAATATAACTAGAAGATAAAAATGAGAATACCATGACGCTATTGCACAACTCTCAGCCTCAAGAAACATTATTTTAAATTGCAGTCGACTGCGTGTTAGTGAGGCTTTTAGTCTCGTTTGTTTTGGGTCTGTTGAGTTCTGCTCTTCTCTAAACGTCGGTGATTGTGGCGACGCTCTTTAGTTAAAACCGTCCTTGTTTTGTTGTTGCATTGAAATTGTTCTGTTTCTTTCCTGCAGCAGATTTCTTCTTCTTTCTATGATTTTTGTGAACGATGGTGGAAAATGTTGGAGCTGTAAACGACTGGGTTACAGATTTGGCAGTTTGAACGTAACAATCTGACTGATCTATAATCATCTGTAATCATCTTCCCTCCGGCTCTGCAGCTCTACGTGGAAACATTTCACAGAAACAAGAACTGAAGACAACAGAGTAAACTTCACCCAGGAACACCAGGACATGCAGCTAGAAGCTCACCAAAGGTTGGGATTGTTTTTCATCAAACAATAATTTTAATTTGACAACAATATTATGTCAAGCTCCATTTAGTAGCTGTTCTTTACAAGGTCAAGACTGAACTTTAAGACTCAACAGAAACAGATGGGAACTGCTGGAGTGAAAACATTTAGTCTATTCTGTAAAACAACTAGCACAGGAGGTCTTTAAAGTCATAATCAAGGATCCAAAAGTAAACTAAAGGGAATGTAATCCACAGCCCAAAACACACGAACCCATGCTCTATTATGTCTCATAAGTTGTTGCAGCAATTTTGGGGGCTGATACCATTTGTTACACAGATTTGGTGCTAAATTTAACCATTTTTTACCACTGGAAAATTGATCAAAATGATCAATAATCCCTCCAAAATACCACATTAAGACACCAAGACCTTGAGGTCATACTTTTTGAAAATTTTTCAGATATTTTTGGGACATTTTTCTGACATTTCTTTGGACTTTTTTTCTGATGTTTTTTGTAAATTTTTCAGACTTTTTATTGTTCATTTTTTTGACTTTTTCGGACAAAAACCTTCAAACATTCACATATCTAGTTTGGAGCATTATTTAGCCTCCTTTGCGACAAGCTAGTATGACATGGTTGTTACCAATTGTTTCCTTCAGTCTTCTAGTTTCATATGATATCTGTAACTCTAGCTCTAAAACTGAACCTGCTACAACCTCTGAAAGACAGTAAAGTCGGTCAGTATTCAGAGGGTTAAAGAATCAGAGGTTCCTCATAAACAAATCAGAATCAGACATTTCTAATGATGACATTTCATGTCCTGATCTTCATGATGTTAATACACCATTTAAAGAGATGTAGATCAGACCTTTAAGATGCTTGAAATGATTTCAACCCTTTGACCTTTTAGTGACTTTTTAAGACGAATCATTGAACTTCGTAGTCTAAAGTTTATTCTGTGGGGAGATGCAAAAGGTTTATAAAAACTAAATGTAGTTTGTGGTTAACGATGACATTACGAGGTAGAAGAAGTGGCTCATAATTATAATAAAACACACTGTGATTATCTGCTGCAGTGGATCAAACTGAGAGCAGGAATCCACTCCAACAACTCTGTCTGTCTGTCGGAGGTTTAAACTTTCCAAGTACGTTGGAGATGATTTATGAGTTAATTAGTGAGGTTGATGTATGCGCCGCATGTCGTTAAGAGCAATGAAAAGGTGCTGAGATGGGAGGAAAAAAGTGAGGAGAGAAGAGAAGATGGAAAGAACAGGATGAAGAGATGTGAGGAGGAAGGGAAAGGAAATGCTTAGAGAGGAGAGGAGAGGGGAAGACAGATAAGGAAGAAGCTTGTAAAGAATGGGAGAGGAGACAAAAAAGAAAGAAAGAAAAGGAAACAGAAAAGATGAGCAGATAAGGAAAAGAAAGATGCAGAAGCTGTGGAATAGAGAGAAGGGAAGAGATTTAGGCAACGGAGAGGAGATGAAATTGCCGGAGAGGAGAGAGAAAAGAGAGAGTAAATAAGGTGGAGGCTGAGTTGTGGGATGTGGAGGTGTATTGGCCTTTCAGCCTCTAACACTCATAAAGCCGGCGAGGATATAAAAGTGAGGGACAGCGCCACTAAAGAGGAGTTTAATAGGCAGCGTTTTCTGTTGATTCTGCAGGAGCTGCACAAAACGCTTACACTTCTGGGCTCTAATTGTAGCCGTAAAAACAAAAAAGGACTCGGCGGCCCGGCGGTGTGAGGCGGGGGGGAAGCAGTCGGGAGGACTGCGGCGGTTTGCGGACCCTTCGGTCGTCTAATCATCAGAGCTGAGAACAGCACTGGAGGGACGGCCGACGCTGCGTGGGCGGCACAACAAATATCTGACTAATGGCGGTAAATGAAAGGATAACAGAGAGAGAAGGAACGCTCACACCGCTACTCAACATTAGTCTGATGCTTAAAGTGAAGGTGGCCTTGAGATCTACGGAGATGGGTGGAAAGACTTCACTGCATAAACACCAGAGTTCATCGTCATGGAAACATGGATGTCTGAACCAAATTCAAAAGGTACTTCATCCATTAGTTACTGAGATATTTCAGTCTGGACCGCTAACGAGCTACAAATGCATATAAGGACACCTAAACTATTTTAAAAAAGGGGGAAATATGTCAGAAAAAAGCCGAAAAAATGCCAAATTATGTCCGAAATATGTCCCAAAAAATTTCCCAAAAAAGGCTGCAATATGCCAGAAAAAAAGGCCAAAATATGTACAAACAAAAGTCTGAAATATGTCCAAAAAGGGCAGTTATATGTCTGAATTAAATTCTGAAAAAAGTCTTAAATATTTTCGGAAAAAAAGGCTGAAAAAAGCTGAAATATGTCTGAAATTTTTTTTAAAAAAGGTTGAAATATGTCAGAAAAAAGGACGAAAAAAAGCAGATATTTGTCTGAATAAAAATCTTAAAAATGTCTGAAATATGTCAGAAAAAAGTCTGAAAAAGTTAGCAGGAAACGTTATGGTATGGCGGTAACGTTATGGTATGGCGGTAGCGTGCGGTGGAACCGGTCGTCGCTCTCGTCTCCGTGGTCAAATGGGCCGACGCTACGACTGTAGAGCACCCAGATACTGACATTTGTGTTCTCTGCATTGAAACGGCCCCGATGGAGCTGACCATGGATGGATAAAGAGAATGGAGCTGACGGGAGAGCTAGAGACCACCTTGGAGAAGTTAGAGGAAGTAGACATGTTGGACGAGTACATCCGGTTTTCAAAATAAGGTGTTAACAAAGGGAACTGTATTTACAAAATACATCTATGGAAATAAGACTGATGGATTATATTCACCAGAAGTATAAAACATTATAAATTAAAAAGAGAACAGCACTAATCTGTGAGGGAAATGTCTTTATTCTTTGATTTCTGGGTTGCTGGAAAAAATGGTGGCGAGGTAAAGAATAAGAATAAGGTTTAACGGGTCGACGTTGAAGAGTAAAACGGAGGGAAACCTGGTGATAAACGGATGATTCCTGGGTTCCACCTACAGGGAGTGTCTCCTCACAGTGAACCCGTCAGTCACGGCTGCAGAGGGAAACATACAGTATGATAATGCAATTAAGAGCCGACAGTAGCGCTTTGGACCGGCGGCCGCGACCTCCATTCAAACTGAAGGGCTTTTTAGCATCGAGCTAATCACGCAGGAGACGGTCCTCCTGATTAAGGGAATAATCAGCAGACGCTTCCTTCCTGCATTAGAGGAGGACGGAGATAAAGAGTGGAGACAGTAATCAACTCCTCTCTCTCTCTCTCTCTCTCTCTCTCTCTCTCTCTCTCTCTCTCTCTCTCTCTCTCTCTCTCTCACACGTCTATTTGTTTGTCATCCCGTCTTCACGCAGCTTTACATCAGGCTGAGTGTCCTCACGTGTACGACACGCCGCTGTGTTTACATACAGTAATGTAATTATCCTCCCGGCTTCTCATCATCTCATTTAAGCTGTTTTCATGCCCAGCAGGAGAGCGTCATATTAGTGGTTTCTCTCTTTTCATGGGGTTTGTTCCACCTTCCTCCTGAGAGAAGTCATTTTGCTTTGGCAACACATGAATGTCACGACAATACAGTGAACTGAACTGAACCCAGCTTGTTCGTCATCAGGTGGACAGAACAGCAGCTCATAGAGATCCCTACCTACGTTTTTGGGGTTAACTTAACCCTTCGTTGTCAGGGATGCACAGATTTACCTGCCAAACATCGGTATCGGAGGATTTTCGATGGTTACGTGTTGTGTTGCATTCATTTTGCGCCGGCTAAATGTTGTGTTGTTAGCTGCTGGTTTAATTACATTTCATTTATGTTTTGTTGGGCTATTGTAAATACTGAAAAATGTAATATTGTATTCAGGCTAGAGGGGCTTTTGAAGCAGTTATGTATCATGTGAAAGAAGGTTATATTTAAAAGCTTGTTTCATACATTTGTACGATTTAATTTGTGCTCATTCAAGATGTGAATGAACGGATGAATGACTTTAAGAGTGAGGACAGTTCTTTTGATTATTTTTTATAATGAAGATGTCTTTTTTTCCCCTGGCACCAAAGGGGGAATAAAGAAGTACAGAATAAACAACAACAAACGTCGGTATCAGACCAGAAGTTTGCAATCGGTGCATCCCTATTAATGCATCACAGTGGAAGATTTATAATGTTTTGAAACAGCGGCTTTGTAGCTCGTCAGCTAATGAATTAGTTAATATTAACTTGGTGAGTCTCAACACTCACTTATTTTAAAACAAACACTGTAAAAGTGTCTTAACACATGGAACCAAAGGAGCAGATTGATCTTGACGGTCAAGTTAGTCCGATCATCAACTGTTATTCTGTTCTATCATCACCCTGTTTGGATGCTTTCTATCGACAAATGTATTTGTAAAAGTAGCACAAAGGTTTAATTTATTCCTATTTGTTCGTATTTTAAAAACAGTATGCTTTTACTTTACAAGAGAAACGAGGACTAACAGACGAACGTTTTCTCAGGTAACGTTGGCTGGAGATGCTGCAGCAACACGTTCTCACCCCCACCTCGTCAAATAGTGCCGCCTGGTCAGTGCTGCTCGGCATCGGAGACCGACGCATGGCGTTCCCCTCTGGCGTTACTTTTAGATGGACAGGGATGGCGTGTGCATACATTCACCGGCCACTTTATTAGGTACACCTTGCTAGTGCCGGGTGGTCTTCATCTGCTTCAAGGTTGGACGTGTTGTGCGTTCAGAGATGGTATTCTGCATACCTTGGTTGTAACGAGTGGTTATTTGAGTTACTGTTGCCTTTCTATCATCTCCAACCACTCTGCCCATTCTCCTCTGACCTCTGACATCAACAAGGCATTTCCATCCACACAACCCCCGCTCACTGGATCTGTTCTCCTGTTCAGACCATTCTCTGTAAACCCTAGAGATGGTTGTGCGTGAAAATCCCAGTAGATCAGCAGTTTAATACTCAGACCAGCCCGTCTGGCACCAACAACCATGCCACGTTCAAAGTCACTTAAATCCCCTTTCTTCCCCATTCTGATGCTCGGTTTGAACTTCAGCAAGTCGTCTTCACCACGTCTAGATGACGTAATGCATTGAGTTGCTGCCATGTGATTGGCTGATTAGCCATTTGTGGTAACAAGCAATTGAACAGGTGTGCCTAATAAAGTGGCCGGTGAGTGTATATGCTCGTTACTTGCATAGTGTCCTATCAAAATAAACTTCCGTTTTCACAGGAAGTTAGGTTTAGGGCAACACAACCACTTAGTTAGGGTTGGGAAACGGTCGTGGTTGATGTTAACTTCACTGACTAGTGACTCACGGGACTGACGATACCGACGAGTCACGTGTCTAAAGACTGACGTGACAAAATAAGTCAATAAATGACTTTTAGTTTCTCCCGGGACACTGAACAGCGGTCTTCTGGTTGAAAGTCTTGTGTTTGTTGGACCCGTCCACCACCTCTCCCACTGCCCTGAACGGACTCTCACACTATTAATACTACGTTGTTGAAAGCCCGGTTCGTCACATACTGTTGCTAAAAGGCGCCTCATGAAGTACTTCATGAAGCAGTCTGAGCTGGACTTAAACCGGCCACCCGAGCCAAGTCCCTACAGACTGAACTACTGATGCTGACATGCTGAACTCAGATCAGTTTGACTGCTGAGTCAAAGTGCGATGAAGACTGCAGTCTGCAGCTTTATCAGCACACACACATCACGGTTGAATAATTAGTGAAGCAGCTGTAAACACTGAGACGTAGAAACAGAAGCACTGGACTCAGGCCAGGCATCATTCAGCTGATATCAAACACAGGAGGAAACATCCACACCCTCTAACAACACAATACCAGTACTACTGGGAGTCACACAGTCCGTCCTGATGTCACTACAAAGGTCATAATACTGTCCAACATTTCACCAACAGGATGTTGTTTATTAACGTCATCTTCAGGGTTTCGGTGTTCTAAACTTCTAAACTCCAACGTGTGAAAAACTGGTGCAGCTTTTTAAAAACACCGGTGTATTGTCCATCGCCCTCCAGCGCTGCTTATTTTATCATGTTTCAGCATCTTCCTGCCCTATTTTCTCCCTCCTCACCC
The DNA here is from genome assembly GCF_043250625.1 of Sebastes fasciatus. Lineage (NCBI taxonomy): Eukaryota > Metazoa > Chordata > Actinopteri > Perciformes > Sebastidae > Sebastes > Sebastes fasciatus. The sequence continues at coordinate 2,181,917 of NC_133796.1, read as the reverse complement.
TTCAGACGCTTCAGGACTCCGACCAGAATCAGAGCTCTGCAGCAGGAGGAACAAACCTTTGATTCTGTCCTGCAGCGTGAAAACAGACGACTCCTCTGGTTCCATCACAGCCCTCAGTGAGAGAACATGTTGTCATATGTAGGTGAACACGGGGTCAACGGCACGATGACGAGACGAGAGAACACGTCAGCTCAGCGATAACAGCACTAGCTGCATATAAAGAGATAAAATGACATTAATAAAGTCATTGATAAGACACGGAGAGGAGAAGCATTAGAAACACATAATCATAAAACTGCAACTCCAAATTAAAAATACAAATGTAAAATTTGCCAAAAAAGGGAATCGTGGTATCAATCTAAAAAAAAAAAACTCAGCAATTAATTTCTAATTACAGCTATCTGGAAATTATTAACAAAAGTTGTGGATAGTACCTGGTACTTTTTTGGTACCACCTCGGTCGAGGTCCAGGTGGAGTTAAAAACTGCAGACCACTGATTGGTCAGAGAGAATCGTCACGAGCACGACACGGGACATCCTGCACAAACCCGCCGTCTTTAAATAACCAAACTACCGTCATTAGCGATTCTTTTTATTAACTTGACCCACATTTTCAAAAGATGGCAGCCTGCAAAACTAAACCATACACTATGCCGTACAGTGCGTATACACGTCACGAAAATGCGATATACTCGCCTACGAATATTTTGCGCAACGCGATATCACGCCAAAGCGTGTAATAGACCCGCCTGTCCACCAGAGGACAGCATGTCAGTGTCACGTTTTGCCTCGCTGAGCGTGAATTTTCGCTATGACAACGGAGCAAACTAGGAGAGACTAAACATCTCTCAATCCTCCCGACTCTGCAGCATATTGCTAAATGTATGTGTGTTTAATAAAAGTCAGCAGACAGAACGCTGAGACCAGGTGGTCTTCTACCTGAGACCAGGTGGTATTCTACCTGAGACCAGGTGGTATTCTACCTGAGACCAGGTGGTATTCTACCTGAGACCAGGTGGTATTCTACCTGAGACCAGGCGGTATTCTACCTGAGACCAGGCGGTGTTCTACCTGAGACCAGGTGGTATTCTACCTGAGACCAGGTGGTATTCTACCTGAGACCAGGCGGTATTCTACCTGAGACCAGGTGGTGTTCTACCTGAGGCCTCGTAGCAGGTTCATCCGTCTGTGGCTCAGATCATACATATTTCATCATATACAGATTCACAAGTCAAATATAACTCCTTCATTTCTCGCTCTGTGGACGCTCCCCGTCCTCGCCTGTTTTGTTTTTGTGCTCGTGACAGCAGAGAGTTGCTGCACTAAGTTCCTCTTCAGATTTTAATTGGATTCCTTTAGGTCATAAAGGCGTGCTCGACTTAATCTGCTGTACTGTCAGCAGGCCGGCCCGCTCGGTGAGGTCGCCTGTATTTCTTTGTGATTTATCAGAGTAAGCTGAGGTGGGATTAGTGGGTTTGTGACCGGGGACGACCTTTTCATTTCATTTCCCAGCAGTCCCACAGACACAGACAGGAATCACAATGATACACTGCTCTCTCTCTGTCTCTCTCTCTGTCTCTCTTTGTCTCTTATCCACAGATGAGCTGGACCACGTCTCTCATTTTACTCTCTGAACACCACACAGGGTTTCACATCATCACTGCTCTTCTATTCTTAACATATTATAGAGCGCTGTCAATCAATTAAATATATAATCCTCAAAGTATAAAGACATTTCCCTCACAGATTAGTGCTATTCTCTTTTTAATTTATAATGTTTTATTCTTCTGGTGAATATAATCCATCAGTCTTATTTCCATAGATGTATTTAGTATCTACAGTTCCCTTTGTTAACACCTTATTTTGAAAAGCAGACGTAGTCCCACGTGTCTACTTCCTCTAACTTCTCCAAGGTGGTCTCTAGCTCTCCCGTCAGCTCCGTTCTCTTTATCCATCCATGGTCAGCTCCATCGGGGCCGTTTCAATGCAGACAACACAAATGTCAGTATCTGGGTGCTCTACAGTTGTAGCGTCGGCCCATTTGACCACGGAGACGAGAGCAACGGCCGTCTCCACCGCCAAGTTACCGCCATACCATAACGTTACCTCCATACCATAACGTTACCGCCATACCATAACGTTACCTCCATACCATAACGTTACCTCCATACCATAACGTTACCTCCATACCATAACGTTACCTCCATACCATAACGTTACCTCCATACCATAACGTTACCTCCATACCATAACGTTACCTCCATACCATAACGTTACCACCATACCATAACGTTACCTCCATACCATAACGTTACCTCCATACCATAACATTACCACCATACCATAACGTTACCTCCATACCATAACGTTACCGCCATACCATAACATCACCGCCATACCATAACGTCACCGCCATACCATAACGTCACCGCCATACCATAACGTTACCGCCATACCATAACGTTACCACCATACCATAACGTTACCTCCATACCATAACGTTACCACCATACCATAACGTTACCTCCATACCATAACGTTACCTCCATACCATAACGTTACCACCATACCATAACGTTACCTCCATACCATAACGTTACCTCCATACCATAACGTTACCTCCATACCATAACGTTACCTCCATACCATAACGTTACCTCCATACCATAACGTTACCTCCATACCATAACGTTACCACCATACCATAACGTTACCACCATACCATAACGTTACCTCCATACCATAACGTTACCACCATACCATAACGTTACCTCCATACCATAACGCTACCACCATACCATAACGTTACCACCATACCATAACGTTACCACCATACCATAACGTTACCTCCATACCATAACGTTACCACCATACCATAACGTTACCTCCATACCATAACGTTACCTCCATACCATAACGTTACCGCCATACCATAACGTTACCTCCATACCATAACGTTACCTCCATACCATAACGTTACCTCCATACCATAACGTTACCTCCATACCATAACGTTACCACCATACCATAACGTTACCTCCATACCATAACGTTACCACCATACCATAACGTTACCTCCATACCATAACGTTACCACCATACCATAACGTTACCTCCATACCATAACGTTACCACCATACCATAACGTTACCTCCATACCATAACGTTACCACCATACCATAACGTTACCTCCATACCATAATATCACCGCCATACCATAACGTTACCGCCATACCATAACGTTACCTCCATACCATAACATTACCACCATACCATAACGTTACCACCATACCATAACGTTACCTCCATACCATAACGTTACCACCATACCATAACATTAACACCATACCATAACGTTACCTCCATACCATAACATTACCACCATACCATAACGTTACCTCCATACCATAACGTTACCACCATACCATAACGTTACCTCCATACCATAACGTTACCACCATACCATAACGTTACCTCCATACCATAACATCACCGCCATACCATAACATCACCGCCATACCATAACATCACCGCCATACCATAACGTTACCGCCATACCATAACGTTACCTCCATACCATAACGTTACCGCCATACCATAACGTTACCGCCATACCATAACGCTTCCTGCTAACTTTTTCGGACTTCTTTTCAAACATTTTGTAGACATTTTTCTGCCTTTTTTTTCCCGGAAATATTTTAGACATTTTTCAAATTTTCATTCAGACATATTTCTGCTTTTTTGGGACACATTTATTTTCATTTTTTTTTTGCCTTTTTTCGGAAATATTTCAGACTTTAATTCAGACATATATTGGCCTTTTATCGGACATATTTTGGACCTTTGTTTGAAAAAATGTTGGCCTTTTTGGGACAGTTTTTGGGCCATATTTGGGACATACTTTGGCATTTTTTCAGCCTTTTTTAAAAACAATTTTCAGACATTTCAGCTTTTTTCAGCATTTGTTCTGACTTATTTTCTGGAAGTTAGCATGCAGCTTTAGCTCTGCTCTGTCTAGCTCTGCTTTTCCTGTCAATGTGTGAAACCCAAAGTGTTTCCATCCTTTACTGGATGTGTAGTGTTTACCACGCTGGATTTAACATGGGAGGGTGCAGGTCGTATCCACGACGACCCTCCAACGTTTTACACTCTCTGAGGTTTGTTTTGGTTGACGGATACGGAACGGATATGACGTCACGTTACTCAGACTACCACAATAAAAGTAGTAACTTCCTTCTACCTCCGTATAGACTCAGATGGATCAAATATATAGATTCTGGCAAGGCGATTGGAGAGGTAAGATATGTTGTAGGAGGAGAAGAGACAAATACCTTTAACTTCCCCTCTTATCGCCCCGATCTAATGAAGGTCATAGCATTTCATTTGTGCTGCTCAAAGCAGTGATGAATTACATTTGAAAAACCCAACAGCAAATCTCTTTTTCAATGGAATGACTTTCTACCAGAGACATATGTCTTATTAAATCTGTCCACAGGGAGGCCTGTGGACTATCCACACATAAATCCCATTCATCTCCATCGTACTGAGACAAACATCTCAAACCAAACTAAACCAGATGTATATTCTGCACGGACAGAAACCACAGGAGGTAAAGTGAAACAGCTTGTAACACATCACAACACACATCAAGAAATCAAGCAGGTGTAAAGACGCCCTGTAATAACGTCTCAAAGGCAAACAGATAAATAAAAGTCAGCGGTCGCCTGAGAGATGAAATAAAGAAGATGAATGAACAGACAGAAACCTGATGAGAGGAGAAGCTGGAAGAACAATCTGCACTATAAAAGCTCAGCGTTGAATGGAAGATAGTTGCGTACCTCCTTCTCCTCATATCCACACAGATAAATACACTGAACAGTCCTTTACGTCCACGTCTGCAGCTTCTGAAGTCAAACTGAGCAGAATGACGCTGCAGAAACAAGCTGGAACTAATGTTCAGAGTGAGCCAGTAACCAGCAGCAGAGACCTTTGCCCTGTCGTCCTACCTGGAGATATCTCGCTGTGCTCTAAACATGTGGTTACACGTCCACGTTCAGCAGCGCAGAGCGAGCTGAGAGCTCTTCTTCCTCCTTCATCCTCCTCCTCCTCCTAATCCTCCTCTTTCAGAGCTCTTTTCTTTCTCTCCGCAGACTTTTGTCCCAATTCTTCAACCTCTGTCGTTGCTTCATGCCCTCCTTTTCCTTCCCTCTGCTGCTCTCCTCCCACTGCTCCTCCTCCTCCTCCTCCTCCCCGTGCACAAACACACCATAAATCGCCTCCACCTCCGAGGGCACGGCTCTGATTTCAGCCCCCTCTCCTCCCTCTCCTCCCTCTCCTTCCTCTACTTCCTCTCCTTCCTCTCTCTTACTGAAACAAGTTGAGCTCCGTCAGGCCGACGGGAGGAGAAAGGTGGAAAGAGGAGAAGCAAGAGGGAGAAAGGAGAGGTGTCACCTTACATACTGTCAGGAATAATAGAGAAGAGCTTTGTCTCGCTTTTCTTTCTTCTTTTTTTTAAAGCTGTGGAATGCAAAAGTCTTTGAAAGTAAAGAAGAAGAAGCGTTTGGATTCGGTTGTCTCAGTGTTTGCAGGAGGGCGAGCACAACTCTCATTTTGCACTTTCAACCAATGAACCTGCAACCGGTCAGCAACGGGGAGAAAGGAGTCGAGGTTGTGTTCATGTTAGCAGGTTTCTTGTTGGTGGGGGGGTGATTTTGTTTTGCTGCAGTAGAGTATCCACCCTGCAGGTGTGATACAGGAACCGTGGTAGTGGTTGCTAGGAGCAGTTACCTATGTTGATTTAAGAATTGTTATTTCTGTAAATCAACTTACAACAACCTGTACAGCTGCAAACATCTCATACACTGTGACACCATCAAATCTTATTGTTCTAGCTCCGACCCCGGGGCGATGACATCCTCATGCTGAATCCTGCCTACAAAGCTCCAGCTGCTCAACCATGTTTCCACTGAACACAACATCAGTCATGTTTAAATCACTGAAGGAAGAAGAAGAAGAAGAAGAAGAAGAAGAAGAAGAAGACAACCTGACCTGAAAACGTTTAATGAAAAGGTGAAACACTGAAACTAAACTAAACCTGTGATCACTGATTATTGATTGGGAACATACAGTACATCTGTAAATTGATTGTAATGTATGATGTTGTATTATGTGATTTTATGTATGATGTGCTATTCTGCATTTTTTTATTTATATTATCTTTTTATTAAAAGCCTAACCAGGGTAAGGTCTGCAAATTAGACAAGGCTAGAAGTCCTATATACGTTGCATTGGTTGCACTTTAATTAAGTGTAACAATGCCTGCATGTATTGTCCCTGTCAAATAAACTAATAAATACAATTAAAAAAATCTGGATATGTGAAAACAAACAGATTTGGGCTGTCAGTCTGAACGTGGCGAGGTCTAGGTGAAGACCTGATTTAAACCTCCAAGGTGGCAGGTTTAACCTCAGATTACCGTCAGTGGACACACATGGATTATATGGACCTTTTCAGTGAGAAATATATTTTTCATGAAACTAGTTTCTGATCTTATTTCATAAAGGAAACACAGCGGAGATCATGTTCATGCTGGAGCTCAGATCTGCATTGTTGTCACCAAAACATGAACATCCTTTGGGGTGTTTGTGTTCATCGGTGGTCGAACAGTAACTAAACCAGTTTTAACTACTCTAGATTAAGGTCCTGGTTTAATAAATAACTTGTCCAGGAAAGTGATTTCCTCTGTCTGAGACTTCCTGCTGTAGACGGCGTTAAACAAACACCTGGAGTAGCTGCAGCAGCGAGCGGGGATTTGCTCGTAGCTTTGTATTTGCCAAACAATGATTTCATTTGGAGTGAACTCATCCCGGCTCATCCTCTGTTTCTTCTGAGCCCGGAGGCATGAAGGTATAAGTTCCTTATTAACAAAAGCGGGATCATGGGGGAGTGAGCTCTGTAATTAAAGAGTACACAGACCGGAGGAGCGCCGGGCCAGTCGGAGCACGCCGCTGCATGCCTGAGCTGCAGAGCTAACGAAGCTCCGCTGATGGATGCTCCATTAAGGACGGAGATCAGCGGAGCGGATCAGGAGGAGGGAGGCTGGGAACCGACTGCACCTCCACAGCTCTTATCTCTTCTCCGGAAACAACTCACACAACAAGCCGTAGCCTCCGGGGGGTGGGGGCTCTACACAGCAACGCCAGGAACGCCGGTAATCATCTTCTGTAATGTAAACTGTGAGCACAGACCGGGACAACTTCTACCTGCATCCTCACGTTAGTTCAGGTTATTATCAGTCACTAATGCAAATATCTCACTGCAATAGGTTAGAAAAACTGAGAGACAAATCCCTTTTCCAGATCTCCTCTGTTCCATTAGCTTCACTCAGTATCTTTCTGATCGTTCTTTCTTAAGAGCTGAAACATGATGCAGCTTTTACGTCCATATTCTAAGATAAGTATCTGCTGCGTATCTCAGCCTGAGATCTCTTCTTCCTCTGAGCTCCATTAAAACACGTCACTGAGCATCACTGTTCTTCCTTCATCACCATGAACACACACACACTGTAGTTCATTCTGACTCAATCCCACCTACACCGTCCTGCTGACACTGATACTCACCGGAGCTCCACATGTGGATTAATCCGCCGCTGAAAGTAGTCCCCAACAAATGCACTACTGCAGGCTGTTCTCATACACCGTTCGTACCTATACCTACGAAAAGTAACACACTGTAAATCATATACATACAACTTGTATGTAATCATGAACCAGGAAGTATAAGGAGCAACAAACGCCGTGTAGGGAGGAGGTCAAAAAAACATCAGACTTTCACCCAGAAGGCCGCTGTAAAGTTTGGTTTATACTCGCGCAGGCCTCCGTAGACGGCGCGCACGCTACGAGCATGCTCAGCACGTTGCTCAGCACGTTGCTCGTTGCAACGTGCTCCAAAACGCCAGGAGGCGTACAAACTAAATATTCTGTGGATAAGCAAGAAGTCAACGAGTGTGACCGGAAAGGAAAGTAGGTTGCCTGGCAACAGCAGTAAACACTAAACACCGACGTACGTACCGCCAAACATTGCATCTGTGAGCTGTAATCATTACTGTCGCTTACCTCCAAGTCTAAAAGGACATTCTGTCTCTCGGTGCTTCTCCTCGGGTCGCCACTACTTTCATTATAGTTAGCTTTTACAAAACGAGCTCTTGTATTCTTTCCTCAGTGTGTTGCCTATTTCTTTCCAAGTATTTAATGTCATGTGACTGTCCCTGAGGTCATGTGACTGTCCCTGAGATCATGTGACTGTCCCTGAGATCATGTGACTGTCCCTGAGGTCATGTGACTGTCCCTGTGGTCATGTGACTGACTGGTCTCTCAACGAACAGATGTAGAGACGTCTGTACAGGCCGACCTGCTCGGCCGGTCTTCCCTCAAAGTCGTCCGTGTTGAGATGAAAGTCGCAGCGCGTGCAGTCGGCACATAGTCAGAAAAAGAGGTGCACGACAAACCACCGCGACAACTTCACACAAACGTCATTTTCTGGCAGGCGCACCTTGCACCGGCTTCACTACGCCGTCCATAAACCTAGCTGTATACTCACTAGAGCACCAAATGTGGATTAATCCGCCGCTGAAAATAGTCCCCAACAAATGCGCTGTTGCCGGTTGTTCTCAAACACCGTTAGTAATTATACCTTTTCCTCATTATGCTGATAGAAGACGTGATCCGGGTGGCGTTACATTCCTTTCAACTCATATTCTCTGTCACAAGTTAGAAGTATATAAACCTAACGTCTAGACCAGGCTGCAAACTGTAAATCTAAAACAGAGCAGCAGCATTTAAAGTGTTTAGCCGTCGTAGTGAAGCAGACTGATAGAAAACAAGAAGAACTTTGACACAACCAACAACAACATATCCCAGGAGTCTTAGCTTCCAACAGCAGCAGCAGCACCCGCGAGGCTCTGATAGCGTCTAACAAAACATCTTTAACTTGTTATACCTGAGAGAGAGAGAGAGAGAGAGAGAGAGAGAGAGAGAGAGAGCGAGAGAGAGAGAGAGAGAGAGAGAGAGAGAGAGAGCGAGAGAGAGAGAGAGAGAGAGAGAGAGAGAGAGAGAGAGAGAGAGAGAGAGAGAGCATTATTTCTCCTCTGAGATGAAACCAGGTTTTAACCAACAGAGGTCAGAAGGTCAACAACACTTTCAGCAGTTTACTCCGAGAACAACAGCATCTGTGTTTCTGGTCTGCGGTCCTCCGGCTGCTGGTGGGAGACGATCAGGTGACTGTCCTCTAGACGACTTGACAACTAAACATCAACACATCCCTCCTTGTTATGAGGTCAGAGGTCAGAGATCAGGTTTACTGGCCCACCGGGGGGGAAGGGGAGGTTACTGCAGACTGGTGGCACATAAACAAGAGGAAGGTGAAGAGATGCCGGCTCCAGTTTCTCTGGTGAACAGAGAAAGAGTTTGGTGGAGGAGAGACCCAGAGCCGGGTTCTGCCCGAGGTTTCTACCCGCTAAGGGGGAGTTTTTCTTGCATGCTTATGGGGGATCTCTTGTATAGAGTACGGTCTAGATCTGCTCTAAACTCTATAAACTGAATTGAATTTAAGGGACGAATATTCTCCAACAGGAGACGGACAGCAGCTGAACAAGAGGTTATGTTGATGCTACTTTAGTACTGCGTAGGCGGACATGTCCTCAGATTTAGGCTGCACAGGGTCGGCCCGCACGGACAGGCACTTATTTTCTAGGATAACCCGACTTTTAAACTACATCTAATTCTAACCTTAAAGGATAACTTGTGTAATATTTCAACCAGGAACCTATTTCCCCATGTTTTTGTGACAAAGACGAGCACTTTTAGTGAACGTAACCTGACAGAACCAGGTTGCTCCAGGTGATTACATTACAGCTGGTTTAGCAGCTGGTTTAGCAGCTGGTTTAGCAGCTGGTTTAGCAGCTGGCGGCGGCAGCGTCCTCTCTCAATACTGGATCAGTTTCAAAAAGTGTTGTCCCCTATTAGTCACTTAAACAGTTATCCTTTAACCAGAAAAACAAATCATAACCCTCAAATATCCCTTTGACAAAGTGACCTGAGAAATGTCCTCAGAGTCAAAGTCCAAACTCTAAACACTCTAAATGATCATCACAAAGATAGAAGGACAGATGCTTTTAGGAGCCAACATGTAGGGCGTGTTCACACCAGCCTTGTTTAGTCCGGTTGAACCGAACCCTGGAGCGTTTACCCCCCGTGGTGCGGTTTGTTTGGGTCGGTGTGAACGCAGGAATCGAACCCCGGTGCAGACCAAACAACCGCTCCCTGGTCCGCTTCGAAGGGGCGGTCTTGGTCCGCTGTCAAGTGAACTCTGAAGCGGTTCATTCTGGTGTGAACACCATTTAAACCAATCACAGGAAGCGGATCATTTTATCATTTCATTAGTTAAAAGAACATTTCCTAGCAAAATGTTGAGTAGCAGGAGACGAACCTGGACTCACCACCAAATGAGATGCCTCCTTAACATATGGACTGAAGATGATGACGGCGTCTTCCTCCAAATGCCTGCATTAATAAATGATTTAATACCCGCTGTCTCTACTAGAGTTTGCTGATCTGAGCTCCAGATCACCAACATGAACACAATCTGACAGACTTTTTAGTCGTTGTTGAAATTTTTTTTTGCCAAATTTGAGGAGATTCCCTCGAGGCGTTCCTGAGATGTACGAACAACCTGAAATCACAACGCCTCCGGCCGCAGCTGTCGCCGCCGTGGAAAATAATAAACTACAAAAATAAACCCAAAAGTTTGCTGCAAACGGAAAAAAGAAAAAGCCAGATTTGTGTCCTTCAGGACGAGAAGACAAGAAGCTAGTTGAGATTCAGAGTGTTTGCTGGCGCTGCAGAGACGATAGAGAGGATCTCTCTCCATCTCTTTCAGTGTAAACATGTGCTGCCCTCTGGCTCGGCACTACCCACCCACACCGACTGTATAAATAATACCACAATAAGAGCTCTTCTGTCTGTTTCTGAGCTCTGTGGCTGCCTACACACTGAACATTATCTCTCACACACACACACACAGAGTCGGCTTCAGGACAGCAGAGCGGGTCAGAGGTTCTACTGAGACTCTATTATTAGCAATCAGCCGCCGTATCTTCACCTGCTGTTTTCTGAGCAAACACACAGGTTGATGATGTCGTACAGAGCAAACATACCATAACATATCTGTGGGGGTTTTACGAGGCTGTGGATCGATACAGATGACTCAGATTCCTGCCTTTAAAAACTGACTTTCTTGCACAAAACTTTCTTGTGAAATAACTCTCCTCCTTTGGAGATACAACACAAACTGTAAAAGAGTTCTGCAACATATGAGAGGTCGTCAGTGCCCTCTGTATGACCTCTACCACTGCAGGAACTCACTGAAATGTTAACATGCTTGTATTCACTGTCACAGGAGGTTTTATTCTGTGCTCGCTCTGAGGACGAGTCGTGAACAACAGGTGCATCCATCATCAGTCTGCTCCTCTATCAGCTGCTGACTAACCTTTGCACACATCACCAGTTCATGCAGTTTTATGGTACAGAAACGTCTCATGTTGATGTTTTGTATGTTACGCTACACTCGTAGAACTGGATGCATCCAGGTAACGATGTGACTCATTACTGAGCAGCTAGAAATCCAGCTTCACAAAGTGTGCCGCTGTTAGTCACAATAGGGATGAGTACCAAAACCCGGTACTAAACGAGCCCCGACGTTACTGGTTCTGCTATCGGACCAGAGACCCTGCTCTTAGCCACGATGGCGGAGAGAACAAAACGGACCGTAGACGATGATCGCTGCCAAAAGTGAAACAAGTCTTTTGCTAGTAAGGACGGACACGCGAACAATCTGTCAAAACATCTGGAGAGAGTTCATCAGTTTCGTCCCTCGTTGTCCCATCCACCTCCATCACTTTATACTTTATAATAATGAGTTAGCACGTACGTTCTGCTGCTGCGTTTAGAGGAAATAACTCTCCACACCAGCAGGCGGCGCTAGTCTGTATTCATCATTCAGAAAGGGGAACAGGAAGAGCGAGGACAGGGGATAAACAAGCTGTTATGATACGTACAGGAAATAAAGCGGCGTCTGCCGACCATTTTCACACCACTCTCACTCACCGCTTAGCTTCATTCCAGATGTTCATGTCGCTGTGAAAACATCTGGAATGATCAGATGAGATGAAGATGAAACATGAGGAGAGTCTTGACTTCACATGTTGGCTTTCCTCACGTCCGTTTCTCTTCTCGTGCACTGATTCGTTAAAGCTGAACAGCCAATCAGAGGGATTTCTCTCACCGACGAGCTCCTCCGCCGCTCCAAACTGTCCGACCGTCGGCTCGGTCTGTCAGGACCTTTAGACCGATGAAAGATGAATCTGACTAGAGTGGAACCGGACCCAAAATGGCCTCCACGTGCACGGCTCGATACCACAATAGGGTGAGAGAGAAAACCAATGGACCATCATGAGGTGGAGCTGCAGCTGAAACTCAGCGGAGGCAGAACGAGCGCCTGCAGGCTACTAAACTACCAGCTGCTCCCCTCCCCCCCACGACTCCAGCTCAGATACCGCGGTCCAATCTGAAGCTGTAAGGTTGCTCAGTCCGCCTCGGTCCGCCCACACTCTCTCTGCCCTGTCCTCCTCTTGGATGACGTCTTTCTTTACACACCGGTCCCAAAAGTCAGAAAAACTTTTCAGGGTTTTCTATGAAGGCAGTTTAAAACATGTTCTTCCTTCTGGCTTCGTTGGTGTTTGTCTCTGCTGGAGGAGGATCATGAAAGGTGGAACAGTCCGTGTCTCTGTTGCAATGAATGTGTGAAATTGGTTGTTTTAGTCCAGACGGCCGTCGATGTCGTCTGCATCTGCTCGTTCCGACGCCACGCCGAAGCTTTGTGATGGAAATACTCAAACCAAAGACGCCGTGTTCTTTTGGCCACAACCTTTCAACACATGGAGAAGTATTTTCTGCGTCTCCACCACGGCTGTGTGTGTCGGCAAGAATCTGTTGATACGATATGTATCACGATGCAGGGGTTACCTGTTATTGCAATTTGGTTATCTAATTTTTGGAAAACTGTCCTAGTATAAAGAACAAACCACCATATGCATAACATCTGAGTAAAACAAGTGAACTTTATTCTGCAATCAGAACAGAGATCTGCATTTGCATCGCTCACAGTCCCTGTAACATCCAACATCACAGCTCTACTCTGAGAGGACACGTACACTGAGAGGACACGTCCACTGAGAGGACACGTCTCTTTGCCAATGAGTTCATCTTTGCATGTTAAATATGAATTAAAAATCAATATCAATAGAGTGTTTTGGAGAATCAGTTCACTATCACAAAACATAACATCGCGATATTTGACTTTTTCTATATTTTCTTACCTGATCTTCTTCTGATCTAGAAGTTTGTTTCTCTTTCAGTTTCATTTTAAATCTGATAAATATGATTGCGTTTAGTTTCATCAGTCGTGGACTGACATGTGAGCAGAGAATCTGAACTGGGTCATTTTCACCTCGGGGAGGAAACTTAAACTCACTGGATCAAATCAGGAATCAGAGCTTCTACACATCAGATCTGTGTCACTCAGGACGGACAAATAGAAGAAATCAAATAACTTTATAGCTGCAAGAGTGAATGTTTGTCTCAGGAGATTCATCCAAACCTACAGATGATGCTTTCATGCAACACACACACACACACACACGCTGCTGTCCTGTTAACCCTGCAGTGTGCAGCCTCTTCCTGTCCCTCGTCTTAATAAGCTGCTCTCTGTGGCGTCACGGCCGTCAGTCGTCAGCATTAACAGGACCAGACAGCAGCGCTGACACGCTCTGCATAGGACGGACGCACACGCACACGCGAACATGCACGCGCATGCACGCATTATATCCTATGAATCTAAAAAAAAACTGATGAATCCATTGGCATCGGTACGAAGGAGGTTAAATAACGCCCCAAACTAAATCTTGTCGAGGAAAAACTGTCATGTCCATCTTCAAAGAGGTCCCTTGACCTCTGACCTCCAGATGTGTGAATGTAAATGGGTTCTATGGGTACCCACGAGTCTCCCCTTTACAGACATGCCCACTTTATGATAATCACATGCAGTTTGGGGCAAGTCATAGTCAAGTCAGCACACTGACACACTGGCAGCTGTTGTTGCCTGTTGGGCTGCAGTTTGCCATGTTATGATTGGAGCATATTGTTTTATACAACTCTGACCTCGGTTGCCGCTGACCTTTCAAAGCGCAACCAATGAGATAACTGGTGCAACTGTTGTTGTTGTCTAAAAACAATGAATGGCGTTCCCTTTGCACATTCTTTGATGACCTGCGCTACGCGTTGCCTCTGTGAGGATCTGTGCTCTACCAACGTGTGCGTGTTCTGGACTTCATCACCAGTGTTCACGTCCACAATCTGCATCTGAGAGCTGGTTGATGCTGCGAGACGTCGTCGGCCTTCTGTTAACGCCATGAGTCACAAGCTGCTATTTCTGTCCAGGACAACATCAATGATGAGGTGACAGAGGCGGTCTGCTGCTTTCAGGCTTCAATCACTAACTGATCTCAGGTCAGCTCAGGACATAAAGCTTTAACCGGTCCTTTGATTCAACATGCTGAATCGGCAGAAACACTCGGACACACTGCAGAAACTAGACCGACAGACGCTCACCGACGATCCCAAACTGTCCGACGACCTTAACACGAACGGATTAGTAGATTTAATCAACAGAACTGTAAACTGAGTTTCTCCTCAAAGAATCACATAAAACACTTTAGAGCTGGTGTTTACCAGAGATGTGCTCAGAAGAGCCTCAGAAATAAACATTCAGCATCAAACAGCATGAAAAACGACTAATTGACAACAGAACCTTTAAGAGGGAGCAGCCCTACAGAAAAAAGACAAGATGTTTTAAACTCAAAGATGTAATCTGACGGGCTCTAGAACGAGGGACTAAAGGATCCTCACTGTTTCTACTCTTTGCATTTCTTAATTTTTTTGTAATTAGTATTTTATTGACATTGTCACATTTTGGTCCACAAATGAAACTTCTATATTAATATAAAATAAAATAATAATAAATAATTTAATAAAAGACATCAGGAAAAACATTTAAAAAATAACATCTACAAAATCCTAATATACAAAAAAATACAAAACAAATATTTAGTTATTATATTAACAACCTATTTAATTGCACTTAATTTATATAATTTGATTCTATTTCATTGTTATTAATAACCTATTTTATTGTATTTAATTAAGATAATTTGCTTCTATTTTATTGTTGTTAATCACTTATTTTATTGTATTTAATTTATATAATTTGATTATGTATTATTGTTATTAATCACTTATTTTATTGGATTTAATTTGCACAATTCTATTCTATTTTCTTGATATTTTTATTAAGCTAGTTTTTAACTTCACACTATTTTACTACTGTTATTATAGCTTTTAATTAAATTTTATTATATTTATATAATTTTATTGTCTTGCGTGCATCGGTCTCAAAGTATCACATTGTTAAATTGTTTTTGTCTCAGCTTATCAGCCATCTGTGAAGCACTTTGAACTGCATTAACCTGGAAGAAAGGTACTATACTAATTAAGTTTGATTGATTGATTGATTGATTGATTTTAGTCTTTGCATTATTACATCTTTCTGAGGTGATGAGCACAAGAAGACCGTTTTCTTCCCTCCAACATTTTACATTTGTGTTCATTTGATTTTAACACCAATTATTCAGCAGCACACAGATCCAGGAAAAGCTGTGAAATTGCATTTCACCCTCGAGCTGCTGATCTCCTGAAAGCCTGTCCCGTCCCGCTGAATCACAGAAGTGCTGAGAGGCGTCGCTTTCAGGAAGCTGCTTCACGATTTGATTTTTTGAGATCTCGGCTCAGATGTCAGACAGCAGGAGAGGGAGAGGGAGAGGGAGAGGGAGAGGGAGAGGGAGAGGGAGAGGGAGAGGGAGAGGCAGAGGGAGAGGCAGAGACAGAGGCAGAGGCAGAAGGAGAGGGAGAGGCAGAGGCAGAGGCAGAGGGAGAGGGAGAGGGAGAGGGAGAGGCAGAGGCAGAGACAGAGGGAGAGGGAGAGGGAGAGGCAGAGGCAGAGGGAGAGGGAGAGGGAGAGGGAGAGGGAGAGGCAGAGGGAGAGGGAGAGGGAGAGGGAGAGGGAGAGGGAGAGGGAGAGGCAGAGGCAGAGGCAGAGGCAGAGGGAGAGGGAGAGGCAGAGGCAGAGGCAGAGGCAGAGGGAGAGGGAGAGGGAGAGGCAGAGGGAGAGGGAGAGGGAGAAGGAGAGGGAGAGGGAGAGGGAGAAGGAGAGGGAGAGGGAGAGGGAGAGGGAGAGGGAGAGGCAGAGGCAGAGGGAGAGGGAGAGGGAGAGGGAGAGGCAGAGGGAGAGGGAGAGGGAGAAGGAGAGGGAGAGGGAGAGGGAGAGGCAGAGGGAGAGGGAGAGGGAGAAGGAGAGGGAGAGGGAGAGGGAGAGGCAGAGGCAGAGGGAGAGGGAGAGGCAGAGGGAGAGGGAGAGGCAGAGGCAGAGGCAGAGGCAGAGGGAGAGGGAGAGGGAGAGGCAGAGGGAGAGGGAGAGGGAGAAGGAGAGGGAGAGGGAGAGGGAGAGGGAGAGGGAGAGGCAGAGGCAGAGGGAGAGGGAGAGGGAGAGGGAGAGGGAGAGGCCCGGAGAGGCCGGAGAGGAGAGCAGGTGGAGGTAAATGATTAAGTATAGTTGTGAGTTCATTTCCTCGGCTTCGTTTCTTCTCGTCCAGCAGCAGAGATCCGTCTCTCTGACAGCAAACGGAGGAGGGTGGGGGGGTGAGATGAGGAGACGGACTCACACACATCCATTAATAAAAGCCTTTCACTGGACCGATCACATGTCGTCTCTCTCAATCTTCGTTCGTCACTTTCCCTCCTTCGTTCCTCCCATCTCATCTCTCCAGCAGTCACAACAGAACGCGGTGGATGGCTTCGGGGGGGAGGGCCTCATCATTTACTCTCTATATGAAGAAGAGGACAGCAAAGCACTATGGGAGGGCGGTGGAGGCGGTGATGTTTGGAGCCGCTGGCAACCTTCAAGTCTTATTTTCAGTGTGGAGCATCGTTTCTATCGGTTATGAGAACATTTTAATTTAGAGCTGAAATCGCGACACAGATTGATAAACGGGGCGAGCAGCCGGCTAATCAACCGTTAACTGAATCAGCTAAATCTGATCATCTGGAAGTGAACAAACACGTCTGTCGGACTAGAACAACTAACGCCCATCAGCCCAACATGATGAGAAACAACTCAAACATCATTAGTTTCCCATCACTGAACAAATCGATTAATCAAACTACACAATTTAGATTCTAAATTGGAAATCGGTTGAAATCATCTTCCGTTCTCAGTCATCAAAAACAAACGCAAGATCAGCAATGATTTTATTTCCGTCGCGTCAGAAGGAAACTACGGCTGGACTCAAGAAATGTAACCGACACATTACATCACAAACACAAGTGACATTTGCATTTTGGAACATGACCCAGCAAACTGAAGCACTCGGGACTCTGCAGGCATGATGGGAAATGTGGGCCGTCCCCGTCGCTACAATACTCAGCTGCACCTCCTGCATGCATGCGGCATTTTACACTGCATGAATTACATCTGTTGATCTTTACCAATCAAGACTCCATCGTCTAACAGCGGCATGTTTAAATCAAAAGTCAAATCGAATGGTGGATTTGGAGAATCGTGACACCTCTAGTTTCCAAGTGGTATTATTGTTGCTGTCACAAAAGACGACCGGATCGCGCTCCATTTTCCTCAGAGCCTATACAACTACAACTACTACACACAATACAGGACACACGCTGTTCTGCGTCTGTCATTTTCCTCTACTGGGGACAGTAAGTGAAGAACTTCCATTCATACTCTTTAGTAACTGTGGATAGCTGCTGACAGCTACTGGGGGGGGGGAGAGTGCTTTCCTCATCCTGTTTTGGTTGAACAATATTTGACGCTAGGGCTGAACTAACCATTATTTTAATTGTCAATTGTTTTCTGGATTAATGGATTAGTTGTTTGGTCTATAAAATGTCAGAAAATGGTGAAAAATGTGGATCAGTGTTTCCTAAAGCCCGCGACGACGTCCTCAAAGGTCTCAAAGATATTCAGTTTATTGTCATAAAGTCAGAAAATATTCACATTTAAGAAGCTGCAATCAGAAATAAATACTCAAATCGATTATCAAAATAGTTGACGATGAATTTAATAGTTGACAACTAATCCATTAATTGTTGCAGCTCTAGTTGACGCTCTTCCTTTGTGCCGTAAACGGAGGCTTCATTTTCCCGGGAGATCAACAGAAAAACATGGTGAAAGCAAGTCATTGTTCTATAGCTGCTACTTTATGCAATCCACATTGACTTCATGATGACAAGTTAAAGCAAAAAACATGTCTATTGCCTCTTTAATGGACACTAGTCTAATAATAGTATGGATTATTGTTTACCTAAGAACTGCCGTGGATGATCCTCAGTGGGTTCAGAATCAGAAATACTTCTTCTGTCCACGAGGAGAGAGTAATCTGGATTCAGACTGCCCACAGGCCAGCGACAGAATAAACCTTTTTATCACATTCAGACTACAGTAAAACTCAAACAGCTTCTCTCCAACCTCACCACAAATCCCAAGAGTTTCTTTTGAAGAGAGAAACTTGTATTTATTGTTTATGAACTCTCCTCCAGTCAGAGAGCAGCAGCCTCACAGCACTACGGTTATAAAAGGTTCTGGCAACGTTCACTATTCACTGGAAGTGTTTGTATTTTACAGTAACAGTTATGTGCCCTTGGAAACCTCCAGGTCAGCAGAGCCCGTAGTCCCCTCATCTCAGGACGTTAGTTGGTGAGAAGAGTTTTCAGAGAAATAGAAAAACTAAATGAAAATTCCCTTACAGCACAACCTTTGATCCAAATGACAGAAACAGGATCATCCCATCAACAAAACTCACACAAGACTGAAACCTGCCGTCACTTTTACAATCATTAATCAGCCGACTGTTGCATCAACACCAAGAACAAAGTGCATTTTCACCTCAATCCACTCGCACGAGATGCAGGAGAGGAGGAGGAGCTCGTCTCCATGGATACCAACAACTTCTCTTTCCTCCATTTCCTCCGTCAACCATGGAAGAAATAACCACTCTCACTTCGTACATGTTGGTGAAGTCCCAGATATGTCAGTCTGTGGTTTCTGGTCTCTGGACAGATGTGATGGACTATCGTAGCTCTGGGTGACCAGACAGTCTGTGGTTTCTGCTCTCTGGACAGATGTGATGGACTATCGTAGCTCTGGGTGACCACAGACAGTCTGTGGTTTCTGCTCTCTGGACAGATGTGATGGACTATCGTAGCTCTGGGTGACCACAGACAGTCTGTGGTTTCTGCTCTCTGGACAGATGTGATGGACTACCGTAGCTCTGGGTGACCAGACAGTCTGTGGTTTCTGCTCTCTGGACAGATGTGATGGACTATCGTAGCTCTGGGTGACCACAGACAGTCTGTGGTCTCTGCTCTCTGGACAGATGTGATGGACTACCGTAGCTCTGGGTGACCACAGACAGTCTGTGGTTTCTGCTCTCTGGACAGATGTGATGGACTACCGTAGCTCTGGGTGACCAGACAGTCTGTGGTTTCTGCTCTCTGGACAGATGTGATGGACTACCGTAGCTCTGGGTGACCACAGACAGTCTGTGGTCTCTGCTCTCTGGACAGATGTGATGGACTACCGTAGCTCTGGGTGACCACAGACACATACTAGATTTATTTATCCTCTTCTGATTGAACAACGTCAGGACGTCAGTGAGGAGAGGAGGACGATCTCAACGCTGAGAGGCTTTCACCACACAGAGACACGCCAATTCCACGTCTATTCGCATTTTTATATGTAATCTCGCCGTGTAAAAGGTTTGCTTTGTGCTTGGTGTGAACGTACCGTTTTCATACACTGACTTTCTGCTGAGATTCTTTTATCAGTAATGTTTGTGATACGAGCAGGAAACTAGGAATGGGTTGTGATTTTAGATTTTTCAAACAGTCGTTAAATTATAAAAAATCTAATAGTTTATGTGACTATTCGTCCCGTATGTTTCCCTTGTATTAGCCGTCGCAGGCGCTGCCTTGTAGGAACGTTACTACCGGTAAAACGTCAAGGCGTTGCAATTGGCTCAATTTCAGCGAGTGTAGACCAGATTTTACTGGTGCATGATCAACTGAGAAGCAACACACAGATTATTGATCTGAAACCACACTATTATTATAAATACTGTGTGTTAATATGTGGTCAGATATTAATACACATGTGGTCGGTCCATAACGTTGGGCTTTATTTCACCTCTGCACCCCTCAGGGCAGAAAACTGTCCCTCTCCTGAGAACACAAACTAATTAAAACACCGAGCCGCCGGACCTCCGGCCTCCCAGCAGCCCAGTCGACCCTATCGCCACATCACGTGACCTCTGATGTTTGTCATCTGTCCAATCAGAGCAGAGGAAGGGGTCAGAGGTCACGGGATTAGGCATGTGGGAGAGCGAGGCATTGTGGGTGAATGCCCTGCGGTCATGTCAGGTCACCTCGGTGTGGAACCCGTGGAGGGGGAGAGTGTGTGGCTGTCACCTTGTAAAAGCTCATTACACGTCTTACAGGTCATCTGCAGCCGCGAGCGGAGAACATCAATCAGTCAGAGGAGACGGCTTTCTGCACACAGCTTCTCTGCAGCGGGGCAACACGGGGAGTTAACCACAGGAGGACCTTCACACACACCACACACACACACACACACACACACACACACACACACACACACACACACACACACACAGACACACACACACAGCATCTCTGCAGCTCTTTAGAGCATTTCAGCCTCTTTTAGCTCCTAGTTTTGTCTTTTTCTAGCTCATTTCCTGTCCGGTTCAGTCTCAGCTGATTTCATCACCCACGCTCTGATAGACTTTAGCTACTCTAGCAGCTCCGACAGACACAGTTAACTGTTCTCTCCAGATCCATACAGTGCAGTCAGACAGTATCGGGGCGCTGCCGTGTGACAGTGATTTATCGCCGTACTCCACAACTTCAATTTAAAAGTGAGGTACTTCTCGTACAAGGTTAAAGAGTAGAACGGTGCAGGACTTTTTATACTCAGTCCAACAACTAAAGGACTTCACTTCAAAATGTCCATAAAGCTGAGATAGGAAGTCTTCAACCACAAGGTGAAATATGACACCTCAAACAGTTATGGCTGCGTTGTTTTGACATGTGACCTCTTGAAGTTGCTAAAGTAATAGTCTCAGATAGGCCGGACCTTTCTCTGCAGCGCTCTGTCAAAAAACACTCTTTAAACCAATCACAGTGGTGTTGGGCGGCGCTGAGCGCGGGCTGACGCCACGGTGACCTTGCAGAAACAGATTAGTGCAGATAGCAGAGGGGGAGGAGAATGTCAGTTACTGACGACATCCTGGGAGTCAGACTACGCTTCCTCAGAAGCAAAGTGTCAGACATTTCCACAGCGCACATCTGGGCTGTTGACCGCAGAGGATGGAACAGCTATGAACACTTATTTTTCTTTTGTGAATTCTTTGCAATGGGAGCGTCGTATATTTACCAGCCTGCACGGTCGCACTGAATGCCGTATGAATGACACAGTAATCCACAAGTCATTTAACGTGCAATAAGAGCGCCTTTGCTTTTGCCGTGTCATTTGTACGCCGTGCAGTCTGTACGGACTGCAATGTAAACAGAAATATGCTACGCTCAGAGCGTCTAGTGACGACGAGTAGAAAGAGAGAAAGAGAGCTGACGGTGGGCGGAGGGGAGGTGGATGGGTCCAACAAACACAGGACTTTCAACCAGGAGACTGGTTGTGGTGTCGAGTTATTTTGAAGTTACACTTGTGACGTTTTTTCCGTACTTCTGTTACGTTGTTTCTGTACGTATTTCTAAACAGAACCCAGCGTCTCAGCTGAAATGAACGCTACGCCGCGTTGCTCTTCTGTGTTCCGCATTTAACAATAAACGAGTATTAGTATAGTATCTATAAAGCTTATTTTTACAGCACTAAAATCAGGATAAATAAAGAAATTTGAAAAAAATAAACACCAGGACAGCCCTAGTTTACATCCCGTCTCCTACCAACAGCTTCATGTCACCATGACTACAGTCTTTCCCTCTCCTTTGTAGAGTGGTTGTTGCCTGATCTCGATAAAAAACCTTTAACATAGAGATGGCAAATCTGAAAACACTCTTATGAATAACATTTGTAACATCAAAGATGTGAGACTTCTTGGTTTGTGGACTACGGGGTTTGAAGCCTCGAGTTTGGCATTTTGGTCGTCACCATCTTGGTTTGTTGCGACCAGAAGTGACACGAGAGGGATGGAGCTAAGTACAACCGAACACTCCCGGAGCTGCGGAGCGTACTCGGGGCACTCGAACGAAAGACGATCTAGAGATTGCATATTTTGACCCTAATAAAGATCACGTTTATTTTTCATTTGCCCGAACACAGAGTTTAGTTTACCCAAGGCAAGCATTAATGTTGAGCCCGGATTCAGATCCTGAAATTAGCAATAGTGCAATATGAAAATACTCCATTATGAATAAATGTTGTGAAAATGGCTCCTGCGAGTATTATACTATTATATAATATGTTATTGAATTATTACTACTGAAGCATTAATGTGGAGGCAGAATGATTTGGGATAGAAGAGACAGTGAACCGACCTAACAAGACTCCACAGATACTAACCTCAGAGCGTCCTGCTGGATGTACTGGTGTATATTACTACAGTAGTGGAGCTGCAGGTTACACAGGAACCACACGTCATCTAGTTTATCAAGTGGAATATTCTTGTTGGAGATGTTTGGTTAAATTGGGATGGAAACGCCTCCAGAAGCCGCCTCCACACACACACACACACACACACACACACACACACACACACACACACACACACACACACACACACACACACACACACACACACACACACACACACACACACACACACACACACACACACACACACACACACACACACACACACACACACACACACACACACACACACACACACACACACACACACAATTCTAGCAGCCGTTTTCATGTGTTGTGATGACACGCCGGCGGTGGATCCTCTCGAGCTGCTCTGACTTCAGAGGCCATTTATTCCCAAACTCTAATAATCTGCTGCAGACGGAGCCGGAGCGAAGGAGTGAAGGAGGCGGATCACACGGCGCTGCCTCTTCTTATCTTATCTGGATCAAAAACAAAACGCCTCGGACTGCTTCTGTTAACACGACGCTCTGACCGAGTGCTTCCCAAACCACTCCGTGCTTCTTGTGCAGTTGTAGCAGCGTGCAGGAGAACGCAGCGCGCTCTGTGTCGAGTCGACGCTGTGGAGATTGTGTTTTGTTGGATGAAGGCTAATCTAAAGCAAAACGCTTTTGTTAAAGGGAGAGTGGAAGACAGTGAAAGGAAAGCAGGAGGAAACAGAACAGAACTCTCCACCTGGTGCAGGTTTAGAAGAGATGTGTTCATACAGGCCCAACGGTCTGTCTGCTGCATCAGAAACAGTCCTGATGAAAGGTGATCCTCTTCATCAGAGGAAGGACAGTTGATTACTAAACCCACCAGCTACTGTAGTCTTCATCCTTGAAGCCTTTTCTCTTATAAAACCAAAAACCTACTGACAGAAAACTTGAGATAAAGCAGAGATCTCATGTATGAGGTGCTAGTCCTCTGGTTCTCATACTGGGGGGTTACAGGGGGACGATAAATCCGTCAGGCCCGGCTGCTATTCCATCTATCGAGGGTTGTAGCGGGCTCAAGTTGTAAAGCTAGAGTGAAGATACTGGTATCATATGAAACTAGAAAACCTGATGAATCCATCGGTACCCACCATGTACTGTATGACATTTTGAACAGATAAAAAATGTGTGATTAATTTACAATTAATTGTGATTAACTATGGACAATAATGAGATTAAGTGTGATTCAATACTGTATCGATTGACAGATAATACACCGATAATATACACTGATCAGCCGTAACATTCAGACCACTGACAGGTGAAGTGAATAACATTGATTATCACGTTACCATGGCACCTGGCAGTGGGGGGGATATATTAGACAGCAAGTGAACATTTTGAACTTTGTGTTGGAAGCAGTAAAAAATGGGCCAGCGTAAGGATGTGAGTGACTTTAACGAGGGCCAGATAGTGCTGTCTAGACGACCGGGTCAGAGCATCTCCAGAACTGCAGCTCTTGTGGGATGTTCCCGGTCTGCAGTGGTCAGGACCTACCAAAAGTGGTCCAAGGAAGCAGAACCGGTGAACCGGCGACAGGATCAGACCCGAGGCTCATTGATGCACGTGTGGAGCGAAGGCTGGCCCGTGTTGTCTGATCCAATAGAAGAGCTACTGGAGCACAAACTGATGAAACAGTTAATGCTGGTTCTAATAGAAAGGTGTCAGAATACACAGTGCATCACAGTTTGTTGCGTACGGAGCTGCGTAGCCGCAGACCGGTCAGGGTGCCCCACGCTGACCCGTGTCCACCGCCAAAAGAGCCTACAATGAGCATCAGAACTGGACCACGCAGCGATGGAAGAAGGTGACCCGGTCTGATGAATCACGTTTTCTTTTACATCATGTGGATGGCAACATGTTGGAGGTGTCGACTCGGCCTCCAGATTCTCCAGATCTCAATCCGATGGATCATCTGTGGGATGTGCTGGACAAACAAGTCCGATCCACGTAGGCCCCACCTCGCAACTTACAGGACTTAAAGGATCTGCTGCTGACGGCTTGGTGCCAGATACCACAGCAGACCTTCAGAGGTCTAGTGGAGTCCAGGCCTCCACGGGTCAGGAGGAGGACCTACTCAATATTAGTCAGGTGGTCATATCTGAAACGGTAGTTTTCTTTTTCTTTCTGCCTGATGTCTGGAACAGCTCAATGTTTTTGTGCACAATCTTGTGTTATATTGAAAATCTATAAATAAAGTGGAGTGAAAGAAGCTTTAATGTGTTCAGTCGTTGAGACCAGAACTGTTTGAATCGTTAACAACATGTTGATAGAGATTCAGAGGTCTGGATGAACCTCTATTTTTTGCAAAAAACACCATATTTAACAAGCATCAATCATATTCTTTAAAGCAGACTTTAATAAAAGCCTCGCAGTATTGATTTTTCCATCATATTCCTTCTTTTCTCCTCTGAATCAGCCTCAAAATGCTTCAAGCACACATTAATAATTTCCACCGCAGCTTCAAAAACTCCTGAAGCAGAAAACGGAGAAAGACCTTGAGAAGAAAAACAACCTTAAATGACTTATAAAGCCAATTAACAGGACGCCATCGTTATCAGATGACCTTTGTGTTGGACCAGGTGTTTCCTAACGAGTTCTCATGTCTCTCAACGAGGAAACAGATAATCAGAAAACCAAAGAGATCACCACCAACAACACGCCTCTCTATCCACCACCAACATGTTCCTGAACACGTTACCCGTTATCGTCTTGATACGACTGATTTAACACTTCACATGCAGTCGATAAAACCTCGTCACACACTCCCACACACACTGAGCAGAAGAGACGGAGTGAGGAGAGAACGAGTGGCGTTTCAAACAAGAAGAAACAGAAACAGAAAAGCAGCATTTGTTCCTCACCAGATTGGCAGATGTAACTCCCAGCGAGGGGGAACCGTGACGGAGAAGCTGCTCAGTCGAAGTCGACGACTCCAACGGGAACCTCCGGAGAAAATCCAGCCTGCAGATGAATAAATAGAAACAGGTATGAGATGACAGCGTGGCGTGACAGGAAGATTACTTGTCAGATAAAAACATATAGAAGATGTCAAATAAAAGAATGTGTCTAGAGAGAGACGGAGAGCTTTCTGTTGAGCTGCACAGAGAAACTGCTGAATATCAAAGCAGAGGATCAAGTGAAGTGTCAGTCAAACAGAGAAAGCTGCCGTCATTAAAGACACATCACAATTCTTAAATCTCGTCTCAGGTGTTGTTGTTGCCGTCATTAGCTCTCATCACCGTGTTTCTGCTTCACCTGTCAATCAAACACGGCAGACTGGGATCGGCATGTTTTCAACTTCCTGTTTCTAATATAGCCGGAGGCGACTGTTCAAAACTGAAACTAAAACTAAAATAAGCAGAAAAGAAATAGTGTGGTGAAGTGAAACTAAATAAAGACGACATCCCGTCAGAGAAACTCAAACTGAACTGAAACTTTGGTGACATTGAAGCACAGAAAGTGATCAGAACTTGACCTTCAGGGAGACGGCGTTATGTCACCAATGCTTCACATCGGACACTAAAGTAGCGCTGAGATGAAACATTAAACATCATGGCCCGTCCTACACAGATCTCATCCATTGATTCTGTAAGTATATGTAGTATGGCAGTACAATTATGACCAAAATGATAATCCCGATTATTTATAGATGTTAGGGACAAAATATTTTGATTGCATTTTCACATTTAAAGGGACTGTTTGTAACTTTGTAAGCGTATAAATGTACCGGGTCGGGACACATGCGCGCTCGCGTGTGGCCGGAGCCTCGTCTCCTCTGCCTGCTCGCCTTCACTCAGACAGCACGCGCGTTCTCGCTCCACCTCTCACGTGCATGCTGCTCAATTCACACTGCAGAAGAGTTAGTTTAGCTCTGAGAATATCTAGTGAATGTAGAGTGGACGTTTGTGCAGAAATAACTGCTGCAGCTCCTCCAGAGAGAAACGTTACCGTCTCCTTCCTGCGCCTGCAGGGAGACACCGGGTGCCGTAATGTTCAGATGTTTTCCAGACTGCCATCTTATACCAAGGACTTCCTTTTAAAGTAAGCTGGACAGTCACTGATTTGTATTGTTATTTGACCACTCTGAAAACTAACTAAACCTAAACTACAATGTGTTATATAAACTAACTAAACCTAAACTACAATGTGTTACTGTATATAAACACAGTCCGAAAGAAAGACAGATCCTGTTTCAGAGCTTCAGAAACATGTTTGCAAATTCACAGATCTGTTACTCAAACTGGATTTCCTGCTTCATCTTCCATCTTCCCTCCTGTATACTGACAAAACAACCTACCACTCTCTGTGTTTTATAACTCGGTGCTATTTCCAGAGCTGCTAACCTTTGGGGCTTTTACAGCAGCATTAGCAGCCACTTCTCAGTCGCAGCATGAGATGATCTACTGTGGCTGATTTACAGATACAGAGGCTGAACGTACCGTGATTCATCTGAGACTCAGACATTAAGAAACACAACAAGCCTGTCATGTACCAGAAGACAGACGGGAACTATGCTAATTAGCTGAACAGACTTATAGTGAACGCTCAGTAGGACGATCAATCAAGTTGTTAATTTAAGCCATGAAATACACCTTATAGGAAGTCTTGATTCCCAGCATGAAACCATATTCTAGTGTGTTAGAAACAGTTCTCCCAGTTTGGTGAGGAAGAACTCAACTGGTCTGCACGGAGCTCTGACCTCTAACCCATCCAACACCTTTAGGATGAACTGGAACGCCGACTGTGAGCCAGAACTGATCACCAACATCGGTAGTTTCCATTCAACTGTCAGGCACATTTTGAAATGGCGCAATGAAGAAACGTGAATTAGACGCGTTTCCATCAACTGGTTTGGAGCGAATAAACTCGGCTACAACGTTATTTGGTCAGTGGTTGGCGCTGTTGGCTACACGTGGCTGTTATCCGCCTTTAAACAGAGTAGAAGAAGAAGTAGAGGTTGCAAACCAGGAACAGAAGAAGTCTCCTCGGTCATCTATCCATCTACGAGAGGAAAATGGAGAGAAGATTTCCGGAATTTGTTTCAATAATCGTCCTTTTATGTCCGCCAGTATTGGCCTGTTTCATGTCTGGAGATGAAGACAATATGAATATATAAATATATAAGTGAGAAGACGCTGACAGCAGAAACAGCTGATTGGTAATGTGAGTTCAATGTTCACTACTTCAGGGTGAAGTCAGCGGAGACGTTTCCACGTCCCGTTTAGCACATCAACTCCTTTTTAGACAAAGAAATAACACCTCAAGCGAGCATAAAAACTTTTGTCCATTTGAGAAAGTTTTATCGAATGTTGCCGTTTCCATAAAGCTTTTCTAAAATATGTTATAAAAAACAACTATTCCTACCTTTCTGCTTAGCGTCCGCGCTACTCCGGCGTTTTCGAGACGCTGCTGACCTTGTTTTAGTTTTAAAACTCCAGGATTGTATTTTAGTCTGGACGGACAGAAACGGAGACCTTTGAAAACGAAGACGCAGACGCCCACGTTGGCTGACTGATTGGGTCTTATCACGGATGTATAAAGAGAACTGGATCCAGCGTTGGAAGTGGGCTCCCATTCATTCCTATGAGAGTGTCTCAGTGGTGCATGAAGCCCAAATGGCTCGACTGCCGAGTGATAAAGTACCCGAATCATCCGGCGATCTTCCTCCTCCACCGGGTCCGTAGAGCAGGAGCAGTAGCGTTCCCTTTAACTCCTCCTCCCAGCCCGCGCTCCAGCCTCGGTCTGGGTCTCATTCACATGAACGGAGGAATGGAAATAACTCTGGATTCAGCTAGTAGTGCGTTTTACAACTTTTAGGACCTAAGGATTTAAGGACTATTAGAGTGTTCATACTGGGGAGTTGATTCACCTAAAATACATGATCCTCTGAGTTACAGACGTCTCTTTCCCAATGGAAGTCTATGGGGTAAAGTCTTTTTGGGCCAAATGGCATCACGTGACGGACACGGATGTTGTAGTAACGCCGTTTGGCCGCTATGAAAGTTGTGATAAACGACCGGCGCTCTTCCTGGAGGCTTGGGTCTTCCCTGATTCACGTGAACCTTTTCCTGAAGAAAACAAACGACATCAACGTCGACCTCCAGCGGTTCATTCCAACATGGATAACGAGTTAGGAGCGTTGCTGACCTCGTTGTCTCTGCTAGCAGCTGTTGAGCAGTTAAATCCTACATGTTATAATGATACTACTGACTACATGCTCAGGAGGAAAGCTGTTATTGGAGTGCTTTGCGTCAGTTCCCGTGTCCAGCGCTGCTTCCTGTTTCATGTGATATGCGTTTTCAGGCGTGGTAGTATGGACGGAGATTCGTTCTGAAACGTCCCTAAAACGCTCGTATTAGTGTGGATGTAGCCTCCAACCCTAACCCCCCCCACCCCTCTCTCATTGCTGAGAGGAGGAGAAGAAGTGTAGTTGAAGCTTTGAACCCCCACTCCCCCACCTCCAACCAAATCCCCCACCTCCAACCAAATCCCTCCCCGAGTCCCTAAACTCATCTAAAAATCTCTCTCATCTCAGCTCCTCCCTCTCACTTCCCCCCAGCAGCGGCAGCAGTAACGGCGGCGGCAGCAGCAGCAGCAGCGGCGTCCTCGGCTTTTTGTGGGCTACGATACTGAGAATTCAACATTTCACAACCTACATTCATCCCGACGTCTAACATGACGCCTGCTGCTGCTGCTTTCACACCAAACATGTAGAGACTGTAACCAACAACGCTGAGATGTAGAATAAATGTTCCTTTTTTCCAGCTGAACTGCAGCGTATGTTCTCAGGAGAGAGAGAAGACAACCTGAACAAACTATGGAGGAAGACTTCACAACACGCTGCCCATTAGATGATCTACAGATAATACACCATGATGTCATCTTGAGTTCCCACCTTAAAGTCTTAGATTGTTCTATAAATCAAGTGCTTCTTGATTGGACTAAATCTACTTTACTTTCTTGTTTCAAGATACTTATTTCTGGACATTTACTGCACTGGAAATGACTTGTTAAAACAGTGACTGGTGTCAATCACCCAGTGCATTCTGGGACACTGAGGACCAGGTTTTATCCTACAAATTTAGACAAAACAGGACTGTGTTTCTAAGAAGTGTCGACCTTTACTCGGTCATGAAATGCAGAGCTTGAGGACAGTGGTCCGTCGGACAGTTTGGGGTTGTCGGTGAGCGTCTGTTGGTCTAGTTTTTGCGGTGTGTCCCGCATCATCGGCTCTAGTCTGCCCCAGTTCATCTTAAACCAATCAGTGCACAAGAAGAGAAACAGAAGTGATCAGTTCACTGGAGAAAGAAGACAATAACTTGTGCAGATCTCCCGTGTCTTTGCTGGCACAAGGACACTTTCCTCGGTCTTTCGTGCACACGTGTACTCTTAGAAAACCCATTGAAGTTTACGTTTGGACTCAGTAACACAGACACATGTCTGATGGATGAATAGATGAGATCAGATAATCACATTTCTCCTTTCAGCCTCACTCTACTGCTGGAATCAGAGTACTGACGCTCATGTTAATGAAGACACAAAGAGGACAAAGAGAGAGAAGTGTCCGTCTCCCTCCCACTGAGTCGGGCTGTGTTAGAGGTGGATGACCGTCCCCCCCCCTCCATCCTTCCCCCAGGTCGTATAGAGCTTTAATGGCTGCTGTTGTCTCAGACTATGAGCCAATCTGGCCGTGCTCCTGCAGCCATCAAAGGGCTGTTAGCACACAAACAGCAGCAGCTCTCCCGTTATCAGCTGCAGTAAAAACCACCCCCCCCTCCTTGATGTGGATGCAGATTAGACTGTCGGCATGCGGGGCGAGGCGTCGTCACAGGCCTCTGGCTCTAGCATCGGGCTCCGGGGGCAGAGTTTGGTGGCTCTTCTGACGGGCATCACGTCGCCTCGCTGTGTTCTGGACGAGCTGCAGAGACGAGCCGCCATCTGGACGGAGCGCAGCGAGCGCCGGGGAGGACAGAATAAAAGACAAGACTCTCTTTTTGTTGCTTCACTCCTCCTCCCATCTGCCTCTCCGTCCCCCCTCCGTCCCCCCCACAGAGCAGCGCTACCTTCCCTAAAGTCCACTATAATGAGCTCAGCCTGCAGACTCTGAGTCGTGTTTTACTGGTAACAGTCAGGAAGTCTCTGTGACAACAAGACATCACGTCCAGGTCATCCAGTTGCTTCTGAATACTTCAGCGTATCATAAAAGGTTTCTGCTTCATGTCAACTCACCTAAAAACATCGAGCTGCTTCATTATAAACTACACTACACGGACAAAAGTGTGTAGACATGTGACCTATCCACCTCTATGTGATGGTTCATTAACGTGCTGCTCCATCAGCCTCCACTCTTCTGGTTCCAGAGGACACATCCCTGCACATGTAGGCAGTGGTATCATTATGAAATGTAGAATTTAACTTCACAACAGCTGCTAGCGGAGACAACGAGGTCAGCAACACTCCTAACTCCATGTTGGAATTAACCGCCCGTGGTCGAGGCTGATCAGGGAAGGACGCGTCATGACTGATGAGACCCAATCAGGAAGCCAACGTGGGTGTCTGCATCATCGCTTCTGTCCGTCCAGACTAAAACACAACCCTGGGAGTTTTAAAACTAAAACAGCGTCAGCAGCGTTTTCAAACGTCTCCGTTTTAGTGGCTCGAAAACGCCGGAGTAGTTCGGACGATAGGCAGAAACATAGCGAGAGTTATGCGTTTCAAAACTAAACTAACATGAGAATTGCTGCTAGCAGAGACAACGAGGTCAGCAACGCTCGTAACTCGTTATCCATGTTAGAATGAACCGCTGGAGGTCGACGTTGATGTCGTTTGTTTTCTTCTGGAAAAGGTTCACGTGATGTGGCGTGATGATTAAAACCAGAGTTGCCAAGTCTGCGTATTATACAGTAAGTGATGTTGGGTTAGTCGCGGTTTGCGTTTTTTGGGGCTTGATGTAAAGTGTAGTTGCTTATTTGTGCTCCTGTCTCTCTCCTCTATACCGTTAGTCTAGTTTGTCCTGTTGCAGGATCCGTACACAACCCCCAAATACAATCATTTAAAAGGTTTTAAGCATTACGTTTAGTTAACAAGAAACATGTAAAGTTACAAGATAAAAATGGATGCAAAAATACAATGAAATGCATTCAATCTAAAATAAATTCATTCATAGTGTATATATGAAGTGATGAAGAGGCCGCCTCTCTCTCTCATATTGAGGTCGGAAGGTAAGGTCGCTTGTTTTGGGCTTTTTTTGGGGGGAGAGTTGCTTCTTTTGGGCTCGTTTCTACAGACCTGGTTGCTTGTTTCTCTCGTGAGATCTGGCAACACTGACCCAGACTCTTAAAATGAAAACGGCGTCAGTAGCGTCTTCAAACGTCTTCAAACGTCTCCGTTTTAACGCCGGAGTAGTGTGGACACTAGACAGAAACGTAGCAAAAGTTATGTGTTTTATAACGAAGACGTCTTATTGTGGATGTCGCCTCAGAGAGACTCACCATCACTGAAATATACACATTTATATTGATATTTAAACTGGAGTTTATGCTGCTGTAGGAGGACACAGATCAGCAGGTGATGAGGAGAAGAAGCGTCCAAGTTAAAGATCCATGGTCCTTTTATAATCCCAGGTATACCTGGATTATTTACCTTTTCTTTTATTAAATGTTACTTTTAATATATATGTTGAATATCGATAAATTGCTGAAACTAAAAGTGATGTAATTCTGCAAAGTAGGCAGCGTTTTAAACAACCAGTAACCGCAGCTCAGACTCTAACACACACACACACACACACACGCACACGCACTCAGATATCCACTCTGCATGCACGATTAACCCATCGACTGGCTCTCTCTGCTGCTTCAGTAGCTGGTGGAGGATTTTTGGAGCGAAGCGCTGGAGAATAATGAGGTTATCACAGCATCGCTCCACGCTTCATTACCCCCCCCCCCCCCCTCAGCTCCCAGATATCCCAGCCACACCATCGCCACACCAACACCACCACACCAACGCCACCACCGCCGCCACACCCAGGACCCGCTGACTGAGCTCAGGCCTGGATGGGCGGGGAGAATTATCCAGCTCAACACTCACAAACTGTAACACATTAAACCATGACGTACAGTTCTGCTTTTACAACCTTCACTCAAACATTTGATTTTGAGCGTGATGTATTTTGGTAAATGTGTCGCTGTGTAAATACGGTGCGTCTAATTTGAAGGATAAATAAGATCAAAATACTAAAAGGAGCCACAGGAAGCCAGAGGGGTTCAGCCCAACAGCTGTTTACATCCTGAGATAACCGGGCCAAGTTCCAGGTGCCAACGTCGGTCCACAGCTGGACAACAACTGGCCCAAGTGCTGCATGCTTCTCAGCCCCACTTTGGCCCAGTTCCAGAGCCCTAAAACCGGGCCAGATTAGACTCACATCTGGTTCCCCCGGTGCCAGGAGACAGCAGAGTAAAGAGTGCAGATGCTGCAGACGATGAGTGACGCTCACAGAGCCGTTCAAAGTGTCACCACTTTCTCTCTTTGAATGTCACAAACCTCAGTCTGAAGAGTCAGAAATCCTGTAACATCCATCGTTATGACTCAGTTGAAGCAAGTGTCTATCACCCAGTGCATTCTGGGACACTGAGGATTTTATCCTACAGATTCAGACGAACAGGACTGTGTTTGTCAGCAGCGTAAACCTCAGCCTCAGTCATGAATGCAGACTTTTAAAGGTCCAGACACACCAAGTCGTCGGTCGGCCGTCGGACAGTTTTGGTGGCGTCGGTGAGCGTCTGCCGTTCTAGTTTTTGCGTTGTGTCCTCACCGTCGGCTCTAATCTGCCCATGTCGGAGGCTTTTTGGCTGATTCAGCAATCTGAAAATGTATTTTGAACTGGTTTTAGGCATCAAAAATAAACCTCCAAGAGAAAAATAAAAGGTTTATTTCTTTATAAGTGAACAACTTTTATAAATCTCCCCGTTCCACCGTGACTGCCTCTCTTCTGATCCAATGTGAATATTGCCAGTTAAATAAAGTAAAATATTGAAGCAGCTTTTCTTTCATTTCCTGAGACGTCCAGTAGCTGGAGATCCAGGCGGCGTTAAGACGCCTCCTTACGGAAACTTTCATGTTTATCTGACACATTTCTGGCTTCATTTCCTGGAGTTGGTCCCACTTCACTCTCTCTGGTGTTCCACGCTGAAACTAAAGAAACTTGGTGATTGGAGACAAACTGAAGCAGCCTGTCACACACACACGTTACAGTCACACACACACGTGTTACAGTCACACACACACACTGTGGACGTGTACACAGGCTGAACACACACACACACACACGATGTAAACAAGCTGCTCTGACATTTACACTCAGATTAACCTCGTCAATCTCTCAGTTCAACCTGCAGCTCCACAGAAACAGGAGGTCTGACTCTGCTGACATGTGGCGGTACAGATGTGTTACCCAGCAGCCACAACTGGATCTATGATGGAGAACGCTTTACAAGAAGCAAACACAACGGATTAGTCCATCTACTCAAAATGAATCGTCAATAACTTTGACATTATGAAACCTATCTCCCGATTTTATATTATCACGATGATTGGGTGCCGATTTGAAAAGTATTGTGATTCAATATTACCATTTAATGTGATTATTGTTAACTTTTTGACCACTAGACCATGAAGGGAAAAAGATGAATCGTACACTTCTAGGGACTTTTACTTTGTTAAATCTCTAAATTAATCCAGTAAAATGTTTGATTTTCAGCATGTATGTAGTCAGAGACGTCCTGAAGTCAAATAGATCAGGATCATTGTCAGGAATTATTTATTATCCAGCAACTCAGAAATCAAAGAATAAAGACGTTTCCCTCACAGATTAGTGGGATTTTCTTTTTAATTTATAATGTTTGATACTTCTGGTGAATATAATCCATCAGTCTTATTTCCATAGATGTATTTTGTATATCCAGTTCCCTTTGTTAACACCTTATTTTGAAAAGCGGACGTAGTTACTACTTCCTGTAACTCCTCCGTGTTGGTCTCTAGCTCTCCCGTCAGCTCCGTTCTCTTTATCCATCCATGTACATACACTTATTTTGAGTTTAAATATAATTAAACAAAACACCAGGTGTTCTCACGAAAATATCCACTGCCATTGTTTCCGTTGTCATGACGACCGCTCCGGTATTCAGTCACGGTCTCCGTTTAAAGCCGACAGAGGAGGAAGAAGAAGAAACCGTCTGTTGTCTGATGACACTTTCTGTTGTTTTAGCACTTCGGTTTGTGCTTCAAGCTTCTGGAAAAACACTTTAATTACGTATGTGTGTATATATATATAATATATATATATTATATATAATATATATATATTATATTATATATTATATTATATATATATATATATGGAGCGTTGTTAGATTCCTGTTTTGTGGTGCTCTTCATCACTCAGAGTGAAAAACAAGTGGAGACTTTGATGCCGAGTGTTTTGCTATCAGAGCTGCTGCATCACGTTACGCTCCATTTCCTGTCACTGGCTTTAAATGTGATTAATGAGGAGAAACCAGTTTAAATCAGATACAGGTTACAGTAATGCCTTAACAAGCAGTTTCCTCCTCATAAGTAGTTGTTAACAGCTCCTCCATCCTAACACGTGACATATTTGGAGACGTTGGAGTTGAAATGAAGTCCTCTGAGTCTGAACACGTCGGTTTGTTACCACCTCACTTCTGATTCAAACATGACCATGATGAGAAATAATAAGTCATCTAACGATCTAAAACGATGCCGGCGGCCTGTCGTACGCAGGTCGAGGTCCTCGGGCGGACGCTTGGAGGTCTCTTGTCCGTCCCAGAGTTCAAGCTTTAAATGAAAGAGGACCCCGAGGCTCTGGATGGATCAACCTGCCGGAGGAAATAAAACTGACCGAGTCAGATTGAGCTTTTAGATCTCCTCTTGAACCATCCTGTGACTAGAGAAATAAAGAGTGTCTTTAATTCTTCTACTATGAACTTCTTCTTTTCCACGTCCCCGTCCTGAGCTGCTGATCTCAGGGAGACTTCATTCCTACCAGCAGACACACAAAGAGATAACTAAAGGTCACTCAGTGCTGCTGAGTTCAGGAGCGTGGGCTAAATGGACGCTGCATTATTTATGAACAGCATTAACAGCTCGTGTTCAGTAACGCTTCCGCTTCTACACTGAAGCATAAAACATTATCTAGCTTTTTATCTCTCCTCCTTCCTGCTCTTATCCATGTTCTAACTTCCTCTCCTCCTCCTTCCACCAGCAGACCTCTCATGTGAGCTTCAACTGAACTGAGCGCCGGTCGTCCTGGCTCCACGCCACGTCACGCCTCGCCGGGTTCATTATTAGCTTAAAAGTCTCTTCTAGATGGAGACGCCGGCGCCTTCCACTAGAAGATAATGAGGAAGCTTCAGTCGGCCTCACGGAGAGACAAACAGTCACGAATCAGCAGCATCATGTGTAGGAGAACAGGTAGAGAGGTGTGATCACATCCCACACAGAGAGCTATAAAAACAGAAAGAGGAGTCGACTCGAAGGTTCAGTTACAGAACAAACTGTAGAGAGCGAGGGAGGAAGCAGCGGAGTGGATCTTCATGTACATTACACTCTGGTGCCTTCAAGTACCAGCAACGAGCATCATCAGGGCTAAACATGGACCCAAGTCTTCATGTTGGAAACTAAAAACGTCACCAAGTCAAGAAGAGCTGACTCGTCTCTAGAAGTCTAAATGAGTCCGTCTCCTCAGTTCAGATTCACGCTGTAAAGGAACACCTGGGCTCTCACAAAGACGCACTATCGCAAATTAATCACACATTTATTATCTTTTAAAAGGGAGATTTATCAAGTATTTAATCCTCTTATCAACATGGGAGTGGACAAATATGCTGCTTTATGCAAATGTATGTATATATTTATTATTATAAATCAATGAACAACACAAATCAATGACAGATATTGATCCAGAAACCCTCACAGGTACTGCATTTAACATAAAACAATATGCTCAAATCATAACATGGCAAACTGCAGCCCAACAGGCAACAACAGCTGTCAGTGTGTCAGTGTGCTGACTTGACTATGACTTGCCCCAAACTGCATGTGATGATCATAAAGTGGGCATGTCTGTAAAGGGGAGACTCGTGGGTACCCCTAGAACCCATTTACATTCACTGATCTGGAGGTCAGAGGTCAAGGGACCCCTTTGTAAATGGACATGACAGTTTTTCGTGCAACATTGAGTGTAAGTTTGGAGCGTTATTTAACCTCCTTTTTTATTATTTTTTCTAACTTTTTTCCATTTTTAAACATTTTTCAGAAGAAAACACAAAGATATAGTTTCATTTGTAAACTAGAAGAGTTAAAACCTCGTGGACGAACAGATGGATGGACGGACAGACAACCTGAAAACAATGTCTCCGGCCACGGCTGTCGTCGGCGCGGGAGCATAAAACCGCCGCTAGCCGGTCCCCAGTGCTGTTTAACGACATAATACATCAACGAGCGCTTCAGCAACATTTCAACAGCAACGCTGCGACAATGTAGGTGGCCGGTTAGTTTATTGCTCATAGTGTGAAACCCTGACTCCTACTAAATGATGTCCCCAGACGACTAAACTGTATTCTCCAGAGGGAAACGTATTTTCTCCGATAACAGTCGCAGTTTTAAACACGTGGTTATCATTAAACATTTTAACAAAAAACGTAGTTCTTTTAGTTTCAGCGGTCTCCTGGGTGAAAGCCCTGTGTCTGTTGGACCCATCATCTACCTCTAGTGGACTTCCTCGCTCGTTATACTCATTATGAATCCACGTAACTTTCATTAACGGTCGCTCCATATACTACGTGACTTGCTGCGGCCGTCCACGGATTATCCTTACAAATATATTTGTGATACGTCAAAGACAAACGACGAAATACGCTTCCCTCCAAACGTAATTGAGTGAACATAGGACGACGTATGATCTTTGCATCAAATGTGAAAGTACAATAATGTGTTGAGTATTTCATAAATCAATCTCTGCATCCCCAGCTCTCACTACAAAGTCTGTCCTCTCACTGCGTCCGTCCAAACGTCAGGAAAATCTGAAAGATCTGATTACTGAGCCGCATCATGTGTAGTATATGAGGATTTACTGTACAGTGAATGAACATGTGTGATTTCCTGAAGCACCCGGTGAGTAACCTGAGAAAAGTAAAAGTAAAGTCCTCTTTAGGTGAAGATGGTGTTTAATGTAGCTCTGCAGTTGTGAGAGGAGGAACACCCACAGAGAGATGCAGCTCCGCTCGACCTTCCTGAAATAT
Organism: Sebastes fasciatus; assembly: GCF_043250625.1. Classification (NCBI taxonomy): domain Eukaryota; kingdom Metazoa; phylum Chordata; class Actinopteri; order Perciformes; family Sebastidae; genus Sebastes; species Sebastes fasciatus. Next base: position 2,143,696 of record NC_133796.1, on the reverse strand, counting down.
TCAACAGCCTCTCTCTGTTCCTCCTGTCACAGCTTCACCCTGACTCAGCATCCTCTCAGCATCTCCTCTTCCTCCTCCGTGCCTCCATTTGTCACAAACAAACTCAGAGCTCCTGCCATCACAGTCACATTCAGGTTCACAGGGGAGCAGGTAAATGAGAGGGAGCCCATCTGTTATTCATGGGTTCAGCTGAAGCTCTGACTCGGTTCAACACGGTATAAATTACAGTGATATTCAGAATGTAGGGGCTCTACCGGTCAGAGAAGAGCCCGCGATTCAACCAATCAATCTTTTGTTCTTAGCATTAAAGTTCATTCTTGACCTCAGAGAAAGCAGATCTCCATTTACTTTGGCCGACCTGACACCGATTTCACTGACATGTCGCAGACTTATTTCCAATGTGGGAATAAAACCAGGAGAGTTTTTCTAGAGTTGCGGCGTTCTCCTGTGATCTAGATCGTTTAGAGCAGGGGTTCTCGACCTTCTGTACCCTGAGGCCCACTTCTGATTGTTAAAAAACACACTCAACATGTGTGCCACTGCATCCAGGACATACAGTATATGCCTGTAAAGGGGAGACTTGTGGGTATCCACTGAACCCATTTTCATTCAGATATCTTGAGGTCAGGGGTCAAGAGACCTGTCTGAAAATGGCCATGCCAGTTTTCCTCGCCAAAATGTAGTGTATATTTGGAGCGTTATTTAGCCTCCTTTCCCGACAAGATGGCAAGACATGGTTGGGACCAATGAATTCTTTAGGTTTTTCAGTTTGCTATGATACCGGTAGCTTTAAAACTGAGAGCGCTGCAACCTCTGAAAGACAGAATAGCGGCCATCGGATGTTGAAGAGGTTAATCTAACCATTTGGCAGGTCCTCCACGGCCCACTAGTTGGTCCTCTGAGGCCCACCAGTGGGCCCCGGCCCAGTGGTTGAGAATAGCTGGTTTAGAGTAAGGTGGTCATAAAACATTTTCTCGTCTTGACGTTCCGATAAACTCAATCAATTTTATCGTAAATTCAATGACTCGAACATCGTCAACAACCAATAGGATCTCTCTCTCCCTCTCTCCCTCTCTCCCTACCATTTATATGATTGAATTGCACATTGTCTTTAGATGTGAGAGGGTGTCAGACTTCAGTCTTTTAAAAGTCTTCTAGTGTACGGTCTGGTGTTAGGTCTAGGTCTAGTGTACGGTTTAGTGTACGGTCTAGTGTTAGGTCTAGGTCTAGTGTACGGTCTAGTGTTAGGTCTAGTGTTAGGTCTAGGTCTAGTGTACGGTCTAGTGTACGGTCTAGTGTTAGGTCTAGGTCTAGTGTTAGGTCTAGGTCTAGTGTACGGTCTAGTGTACGGTCTAGTGTTAGGTCTAGGTCTAGTGTACGGTCTAGTGTACGGTCTAGTGTTAGGTCTAGGTCTAGTGTACGGTCTAGTGTTAGGTCTAGTGTACGGTCTAGTGTACGGTCTAGTGCACGGTCTAGTGCACGGTCTAGTGCACGGTCTAGTGCACGGTCTAGTGCACGGTCTAGTGTTAGGTCTAGGTCTAGTGTACGGTCTAGTGTACGGTCTAGTGTACGGTCTAGTGTACGGTCTAGTATACGGTCTAGTGTACGGTCTAGTGTACGGTCTAGTGTACGGTCTAGTATACGGTCTAGTGTACGGTCTAGTGTACGGTCTAGTGTACGGTCTAGTATACGGTCTAGTGTACGGTCTAGTGTACGGTCTAGGTCTAGTGTACGGTCTAGTGTACGGTCTAGTGTACGGTCTAGTGTACGGTCTAGTGTACGGTCTAGTGTACGGTCTAGTGTACGGTCTAGTGTACGGTCTAGTGTACGGTCTAGTGTACGGTCTAGTATACGGTCTAGTGTACGGTCTAGTGTTAGGTCTAGGTCTAGTGTACGGTCTAGTGTACGGTCTAGTGTACGGTCTAGTGTACGGTCGGCGTAAGGATGAGTGGAACAAGCCGGTAAGAGGAGCTGGTTTTTAATCTGGCCTTCTCTTGTATTTAAAACATGATTAAATTAAATGCGAGTCTATTGTAAACCATCGGGAAACATCCAGAGCTTATGCTGTGTCTCATTTTGTCCATGCATTCTTCCAGTCCTGGGTTGTACATGTCTGATAGTTGTATGTTGACTTGAACACACCTCTAGTTTCTACTTTAACTGACTGAATCTCTGCAGATCATGTTATAAGTTTGTAGACGTCCTTCCTTCCAGACTTCGGTATATTTCAGTATTCCACTTGCAGAATGGTTGTGCAGAGAGTCCATCCATCACAGTCAACATTTTTTGTTGCCTTTAATTGAATTTGCCAAAGTGACATTATCATAATGTGACGCTGCAGTTTCTGGTGCATTCGAGGACACTCAGACGTCTCAGATTTGATAATTGGACGCTGAAAAAGCTTCTTTTTTTTTTTTTTTTCAAAATGAAATCCAGGAGGCTGTTTGCTGGAAGAGTTATGAGACTTTCTTAGAAAACATTGTGCTTGTTGTGATGGATCACACACGTCGAGGAGGCTCATTTTAACAGAAGCCGGAGATTAAAAAAGCTCACAGCAGACGCTTCCAAATCTAAAAACTCTGCATGTAAACCCCCCGGCAGTCTGCTCCGTGTCACACATCTGAACTCTGCTGGGTTTCACTGGTTGCTGTGTGAGACTCGGTGTGTGTTCTGTCAGGGATGGAGCCGATTAGCATCATCAAAGTTTGACTGAGTCAGCGAGGACGAAGCCTCCAGCTGCCTCGGGCCGACTTCCTGTCAGCCCGGGACACAAGAAGAAGAAGAAGAGACGGAGGATTAGAACGGCTCCCACCAACCAGCCACTGTCCTCCATGATTTAGTTCACTTTATAAACTGACATAGACAGATCATATATCTCATGAAGCCACTTTCAGACCTCGTTACATAACTGTGTTAACGGCTTTACTGTCTGTGTCCTCGTCCGGCAGTCTCACTGTGTTCATCTAGTAACATTTCACTGAAACGTCCAACGAGTCTGAAGAGAACGCTGTCAGATTAATGGATCTGTTTCACGTTGGAACGGTAAACTAATGGACTATAGCGATGGTGTTCATCAGACATATAGTCCAGGATGTACAGAGTTAAACCCGACCGGTGGAGGCAGAGCCGGGTTCTGCTCCAGGTTTCTACCCACTAAAGGGGACTAGTTCTTGCCACTGTCACATAACAATGCAATGCTCTCATGGGGATCTCTAGCTGGGTCTCTAAGTTATAAAGTACAGTCCAGACCTGCTCTACATGAAAAGCGTCTCCAGATAACTTCTGTTATGATTCGACGCTATTAGGGATGTTAATAATTAAGCGTTTAACCGATTAATGCTATGGGTTAAAACGGTTAAAAGAAATATGCATTATTAATTAAAAAGTTGGGCGATACCTGCATCATGAAACAGTTAAACTAGTGTTATATAACGTTTTCTATGCCGTTGTCACTCAGTCACATCAGACATCTCGTGTTTTTCTCCTCATCTGTTATTAAATACAGATTCATGTGACAGATATCAGCACCACCAGCTGATCATATCAGTCAGATATCAGGACTTCACGCTCACTCGTCAGGAGAGGAAACAAAGCAAACACACACGCCGCCACAAAAAGGCTGAATCTGACACAAACGCGTCGTCGCCAGCTGATCCGTCATCAGCTGTCACAACGGACGCCCCCGCCGGGGCCCGGAGCTGTCAATCAAAAGGAACAATAACTGCATGCTGGGAGCAAAGTTCAGCTGCGGTCGGATTGACGAGCTGAGACGAGATAGAAACATGCAGAGAGGATGACACGCCGGCTCCTCTCCAGGGAATCAGACGAGCACTTAAAGCAGCACCACGGTTTAAAAGCGTTAGAATACGCTGTAAGAAATATCTGTGAGAAGGTTCAGGTTCAGTTTAATGTCATTTTACAATCTTCTTCTGCTGACTTGTCACTCAATCAACTGAACCACGACTGTCATGTGATCTCTCTCTCCTCTGGAACACTTCATACTTTATGCCTCATCTGTAAACAACAAACAAAGCTGGATAAAACGTGTTTGCTTTTAGAATAGACAGTAAACGTTTAGTGTGCACACAGCCTGCAACTTTTCACAGTTTTCAGATTTATCTACATTAGATTTGGACGTTTCCTGACATCGACACTCTAAAGACTTGATTATACTCCCGAATGTACGCCTACACAGACAGCTGCAGACACCCAGAATGCAGAGTAGTTCAGTTTATAGTGAGCGCTGCAGGGATGACGTATATTTGCAGGACAACCAGGAAGGTTTTCTGCAGAAAATCAGCTCTGTGGCGAACAAACGTTTATGATACTTAAACATTTTGTTCATCAAGATAATGTCCACTAATCAACACCACTTTATGATTGTTGAAGTGTGAATGAACGAACTACAACACGGTCACATGAGCGTGAGTATACACAACAAGTCAGCCTGATGAGGTTTAGTTCTCCAGAAGTCCTTTAGTTTCAGTCCAAAATGGCGGAGGTGTAGCTCGTGGCAAATTAAATACTACAGAATATGAATTATTTACAAATGTTCTTTATAATTTAAACTCATATCGATATCCTACACTAAACCAGGATCAGACATGCTATACTGAGAAGTTCCTTTGAGTTGTTCCAGTTATATTTTCCAGTTACTTTAACCTCTTCATACTTCCTTCACTTTTATACCGGAGTGCAGCTCCAAGTCCTCCTGGTCCAACGTCCAAAAGGAGTCTTCATCAACACGTGTATGTTTACTCTGACTTAATGAAATGAGGACTACATACAATATTTGTTTTTGTCTTCTCCGTTCCGTTCCTACGCTTCCATCAGTTTAAATCTGGTCTGAGTTCAGGGTTAACGTCTTACCTCAAGGTGAAGCTTCAGGAGAGAAACATCATCCCGTCCATCAGAGACACAAACATCATCATCACCACAGAAACACGAATCCTTCTGAGCAGCAGAGCTCCTGTTCCTCCACCCAGCCAGCAGCTTCTTCTCACACTGACACCAGATCAGACCAGATCACCTCTCACCATCTGAATACCGAGAGGCCGAACGACGAGGACAAAAGAGCCGTGTTGACACCTCCCGAGGCTCCAACACCTCCCTGATCCTCCATTCATATTCCCCTGCAGGAGTCCCCCCCCCACCCAGGCATGCTGAGAAGCCACATCACACCCCCAACTCAACTATTTATCCTTCACACAACAGAAGAAGAATCAAACATCAGATCCAGAAGTTGTTATACAGTAAGAAAGACACCAACGCAGGTCATACCAGGTCATACCAGGTCATACCAGGTCATACCAGGTCATACCAGGTCATACCAGGTCATACCAGGTCAAAATGGTCCGAAGTCCCTGATTCATTTGGGCCTCTGAGTTCTCCTCCAGCAGCTGTTTGTTTTATTTCATCCATTACTGAGCAGTAGCTAACCGGGTTAATGCAACACACACACATCTGTCTCTGTTTGTCTCTCTATAAAGCAACAACGCTGGTGTCTGTGTAGAGTCGTCTCATCATCCAGCTGCAGCTCAAACTCTAAATTAACAAATCTCATGTCTAGCGTTGGAGGATCTAGGACTGTCACAATAACCACCACGACCACTATGTTCATGCTTTTTCTTTTTTGAATTCTTTGCAACGGGAGCGTTGAGTATTTTCACTATATGCTACAAACGCCAGCAGCGTGACGAGGCTCTGATCTCCTACTGGACCTATAACACATTACATTAACGTAAAGTCTCCATGGATTCTTATTTTGCACAGTGTTGCTCCGCTTTTCATTTCAAAACCAGATCTATTCCACATATTCTATCCTTGTTATGTGAGAACCTACAAACCTGTTTCTGTTTCCACACACTGAGCCTTTCATAGTGCACAGAAATAGGAGCGCAGAGAGAAAAGCAGCAGGGTCCTCTATAAAGGGCGTTAAATCAGAGATGGACTCCCACGTGCAGCTCGCCGCTGAAGGCGATCGGCGCTGCAGCAGCTCTGCTTCACATCACACACCGGCGTGAAGAGCAGGAGGACACGGGTCAGTCGGGCTATACCCTCGTCCTCCTCCTCCTGCTGCTGCTGGATTCAACCTGAACACCTTTCACACCTCTCACAGACAAACAGCACTGTGTGGTGATGTGACCAGATATGAACACAGGTTCAGTCCAGGTTTGACCAATCATATCAGCTCTCTGCTGCTCTCAGGTAAATGTTGGTGGATGTTTATCCATTAACGGTTTTCTGCACCTCGAGCGGCAGCAGAGACTAAACATGTTGTTCTTCCTGTCCATCTATCCGTCCAAAGAGACACATTTCAACATCTACAGGCCACACTTCCATCAGTTTGCTGACAGTCATGGTCTCCACAGGATGAACCCTCATGTTCAACATATTACAGCTATAGTTCTTGTGGGAAAGTCAATCAGACAACCACAAAGATGCAAAAGTAGCACGCAAAATGACCACGTAGAGACGCAACGCGGCTACAAAGAGACGTAAAGCGGCTACAAATAGGAACAGAACATCTACAAAGGGACATAAACAACCACATAGATAACAAGTGGCTACAAAGAAACACAAAACAACCACAACAGGACGCAAAAGAACACAAACGCAACGTTGCTACAAAGACACGTAAAACAGCTACAAAGACACAAAGTGGCTACAAAGAGACACAAAACAGAGCGACACAGAGTGGCTACAAAGAGACACAAAACAGCTACAAAGAGACACAAAACAGCTACAAAGACACAAAACAGCAACAAAGAGACACAAAGTGGCTACAAAGAGACACAAAACAGCTACAAAGAGACACAAAACAGCAACAAAGAGACACAAAGTGGCTACAAAGAGACACAAAACAGCAACAAAGAGACACAAAACAGCAACAAAGAGACACAAAGTGGCTACAAAGAGACACAAAACAGCTACCAACTACTTATTGAAGTGGTTTTGTTGCCCCCTGCTGGTTCTGCACCTTCATTTACACACGTGTAATATTCACGCCTCGACGAGGCAGAACGTGACAATGACACGCTACACGCTTTATAACTTCTTTAGACAGTAAGAAAGGTTTTCTCACCAATAGATAAGGAAGAAATAAGGGGACTCGGAAGCTACAGACGGTTACAGAGTTCTGGTTCACCTGCTAAATGCGTTGGTAGGTTTTGTTGTTGTAGTTTGTAGTTGACCTCCTGATGTTTGTCCCGTCAACACCAACAGGCTTTAAGTTTCCTCTTGTACACAACAATATTTAAGTGTAAATGGAAAGAAAGATCCCAGAGGATGAACCCTTTTCAGTTTCCTCCAGCACCACACAGTGTGCTGTGCGCTGTGCGCTGGGCGCTGTGCGATGGGTGCTGGGTGCTGGGTGCTGGGTGCTGGGCGCTGGGCGCTGTGCGATGGGTGCTGGGTGCTGGGTGATGGGTGCTGGGTGCTGGGTGCTCTGTTGTGTGTGCAGTGTGCTGGGTGTTGGGTGCTGGGCGCAGTGTGCAGTGTGATGGGCGCTGGGCGCTTTTTCATTCTTCACTCAACTGTTTCTGTCACTTTTCATGTGATCAACTGAAATAAAAACATAAAACTAGAACATCCAACCACTCAGAGGAACAAAGAAACATTTTCATATTTAATTTCCTCCCAACGTCCATCATTCTCTAAAAATGTCAACCGCTCTTAAAATCACAAAAAGGCTCTTTAGACCGGCTCCTGATTGAATAAATGTCAGTAAAAACTCCCATCAGCAGACGTTTTAACGACAGAGGATAAATCTAAAACGGAACAAATGTAGAAATGTGCTGTGAAAGCGGTGATAAACATCCCAACGGCAGAATCTGACTCTCTCACTTGTTACCGTTTAATCCTCAATTCTGTGGCCAACTTAGATCTGACAAACAACCCTCAGCAGCACAAACACAGCGAGCGGATAACGACCTGAAATCAATCAGAGCTTCAGAGGGATTATTAGCATGCAGCCCGGCAGACCGACCGGTCGTCTGAGCGTCTGGATCCGGTTCAGGGAATGATGAGAAGACGAGCTGCGTACACGCTAACACATGGAGAGGATCAGATGACGGAGACGAGTTGGAGTAGAAACAGTCTGATGAATGAGTGTTTACCTTCAGCAGTAGCTGGATGTAGTAGAACCAGAGAGTAACGTTTTACTCTACATTAAACTAAATGAACAGATGGAGAAGTGAGGAAAGAAGTCCCCGGGTCTGGGAGGATTTCATCTTTAGAGTTTTTAAGATAAAAAGAAACCTGTCTGAGATAACAGCTTCAATGTTTAATGAACAAACAGGTAATATTTAAACCCGACATAAATCTATCGACTTAAAGATAAAGTAGGTTTCCTGTACGTATCGTAACAACAGCTTGTATATCCGCCGTCCTCGGTCTTCCTGTTTCCCTTTTTGATTGACGAATACAGACTACCGCCAAAGAACGTTTATTACCAAGAAGTGAAAATCAATTGTTCGTTCCATTGCAACGTCAGCGCCCAGCAGCAGAGCTTCTGCCATTTTGGACTGAAAGTCTTTTCTTTTATACTCTTTGCTAGCAGAACGCACGAGGTAGTCGGCCGTCAGCTGTCGTCTTTGCGGTGTGTTCGAGCGCAACGTTTTGGCAAAGACAAAGGCGACACAACTAGTGGCCTTCGTCACCACCGCTAGTTCTCTGATGTCGGGTTGGTGTGTCTAGGCCTTTAGTGACCGGCTGGTGAACATAGCGGAGCATTTAGCAGCTAAAGAGACAGATATTTCCCTCAGGAGTTGGTGGAGACCAAAAACAGAGCTAAAAGAGAGAAAATATTGGACTCACATTCATCAGGTGACACAAACACAAAGAGTCCTAATGAATCATCATGTTGCTCTGTAACTATGGAGGACGGAACCTGCCGAAATAAAAAATAAAAAATTAATGACTCAAAAAATAAATGAACATGTCATAAATGTAGCCACTAATTAATTGATAAAGTGTGACATAAATTGATATTTCTGTTTTAATTTGCTTTTTTATTTATTTATCTTTGTATTAATTCCCTTATTTATTTACTCTTGTTTAATTTTCCCTTTTATTTATTTATTTATTTATTTAGGTATAAATTGTATAATTGTAATTTTTAATATCTATAAAAGAAAATGCAAAAATAAATAAATTTAAAAATGAATAAGAATATAAACATAAATAAATAAAATGGAAAATTAAACAGAACAGTAAATAAATAATGGAATTAATACCAAAAAAAAATTAAAAAGCAAATTAAAACACTTTTTATCAATTAATTAATGGCTACATTTATTTTTTTTATAATTTTTGCTGCATTTAATAACATATATTTATCGAGTCATTTATTTATTCATTAACTCATTTTGGCAGGTTCCATCCTCCATATGTAACAGCTGGACGTGGAAATAATGTTCAACATGTCAATTTAAAAGTTAACGATATGTCAGCGTTGTGTTCGGAGTCGGACTTGTGTCCGCTGCCCCCAAGCGGTCAAAAAACAGAGAAAGCGAGTGATGACGGTGTGAAGAGCATTCTGCTCAACCTACATCAGACTCTGTATTGATTTTATATTAAAACACTTTGTTGACATCAGAGCAGCAGCTGGAGTTAAACTGGAGATACAGCAGCAGCAGAAGCAAGGACATCTAGAGACAAAGGACGCCACCGTCAAACCTTCTGGCAGCAGCCTCCATTAAAGAGAAGAGCCACAGTGTCTCTGTGTGGCTGAAGGGACGGCTGGCTAATGTCTCTTTCTGCTTGGTCAAACCCGTTATTTATTTCTCATTGTGTGTGTCCACGGGCCGTAAATAAATCTGTAATTACCCACACAGCCATCAGGTGGGGTTAATGGAGAAACCATTAGCACGGAGGGAGAGGATGGAGGGAAACGACGGAGGAGGAGGAGGAGGAGGAGGAGAACGCAGCCACGGGCGCAATAATCAGCAGATAATAGTTGTTAATTCAGCTTATGATGAATCCGTCTGCCGCCCTGCTGCTTGGAGATAGGTCAGCAATTAAAAACAGGATCACATGAAATAAAAGGAGATAATACGGTAACTAGAAAGTCAAAACTTTTATGTATATTAATAGAGAAGAATTCTCATTTAAAGGTAAAAATACTGTAAATGACAGAAGTTTATAGTTTAAGAGGTAGAATAAAAAGGTATTATTATACTATCAGCTGTAGGAGTCCATTCAGGCTCACTCAGCAGAGCTCGTAACATTAATATTATACAGCAGCTTTGAAATATTGATCAGCCATATTTTAATGGTTAGGGTCCACTTTATGCCGACAATAGAGCAGGAAGCTCTTTACAGACCCGAGCAGAGAGACGGAGAGTCCAACGGGGAAGTTACAACACTGCTGGAGGTCGGCAGTGTGACGGAGGAGAGACAACAGAGAGAATTAGATATTCAAAAGGTGCTGGATTAAGACATTTGGAAGATAGAAATACTATTTTTAGTACAACTCTTAAACCAATCTACTACTTTGACGAAATAGCATGAGCTAACGCATGAGCTAACGCATGAGCTAACGCATGAGCTAACGCATGAGCTCATGCATGAGCTAATGCATGAGGTAATGCATGAGGTAATGCATGAGCTAATGCATGAGGTAAAGCATGAGGTAAAGCATGAGCTAATGCATGAGGTAATGCATGAGCTAATGCATGAGGTAAAGCATGAGGTAATGCATGAGGTAATGCATGAGGTAAAGCATGAGGTAATGCATGAGGTAAAGCATGAGGTAATGCATGAGGTAATGCATGAGGTAATGCATGAGGTAAAGCATGAGGTAATGCATGAGGTAAAGCATGAGGTAATGCATGAGGTAATGCATGAGGTAAAGCATGAGGTAATGCATGAGGTAATGCATGAGGTAAAGCATGAGGTAATGCATGAGGTAATGCATGAGGTAATGCATGAGGTAAAGCATGAGGTAATGCATGAGGTAATGCATGAGGTAAAGCATGAGGTAATGCATGAGGTAAAGCATGAGCTAAAGCATGAGGTAAAGCATGAGGTAATGCATGAGGTAATGCATGAGGTAAAGCATGAGGTAATGCATGAGGTAAAGCATGAGTTAACGCATGAGGTAATGCATGAGGTAAAGCATGAGGTAATGCATGAGGTAATGCATGAGGTAAAGCATGAGTTAACGCATGAGTTAACGCATGAGGTAATGCATGAGGTAAAGCATGAGGTAATGCATGAGGTAATGCATGAGGTAAAGCATGAGTTAACGCATGAGTTAACGCATGAGGTAATGCATGAGGTAACGCATGAGGTAATGCATGAGGTAAAGCATGAGCTAATGCATGAGGTAAAGCATGAGGTAATGCATGAGGTAAAGCATGAGGTAATGCATGAGGTAATGCATGAGGTAATGCATGAGGTAATGCATGAGGTAAAGCATGAGTTAACGCATGAGTTAATGCTAAACGTGAAGTATAAAGTAGTAGTAAGATGGAGCTCAGAGATGGAGGAGCAACTTGTTGATTAGTGTTTATTCAACGTGTCTCCATGACTTCATCCATCCTCAATTTTCAATATAAAGTAAAAACTAACATCAGTGATTCTTCCTCTCCGTCGTCCGCCATGTTTGTTCACACTAAAGTCCCGTCTGATCTCAGAGATTTAGAGATTTAGAGAGATTAACGTTGTTTTAGTTGGGACTCTTGTAGTTGATGAATGAATCTGTTAGTGTGTAGTGTTTCTGTTTCTCTCCTCACACTATAGGAACTAAACTGTTCAATTTAACACAACATGTCGTTATGTGTCGGCTCTCTCACATTTTACACATCTGGTAACATCTGGAACATCTGTTAGTGTGGAGCAGCCTTTAGCTAGGTTTAGGAAAAGATGGTGCTTTGGGTTAAAATAACTGTGGAAGTGGCGTTACTTGAGTACGGACGTCACGTGACAAATAAATCAACGTTGACTTCTGGTTTCCGACGGGACATGAAGCCCGTCTGCTGTTTTTGACCCATCCACGCCGACGTTTGTCGCTCTTTCTACTTCCTGGTTCATGATTACGTGGATTACATACTAATTGATTTTGTGGGATATAAACCAATTACAGTGTGTCACCTTGTGTGTCTATAGCTACGAACGGTGTATAAGAACAACCTGAAATATGAAGCTACAGCCAGAAGATCATTAGCTTAGCTTAGCATTAAGACTGGAGCAGCTAGCTTTGCTTTGTCCAATCATAAAAAATAATACACATAAAACCAGAACTTGCTTTTACATACACACCAGCTGTGTCCCCCCTGCTTTGAGACTATATGCTAAACTAAGCTTGAGGTCAGTAGATCTGTGACTATAAAGCTCTACCGGCTTAAAAGCTTTGGATTATAAACCTGCTCCAAACTATTCACGTCCCTCCAAGTAATCAATAAAACGTAGAACTGATGCTGAGATCAACTGGAAGTGATTATATAATGAGCATCTTCTGGTAATAATAGCAGGTACAGTATAAACTCAACTTGGAAACATTACAGCGAGCTGATGTTCGAGTACGTCACACACATACACAGATGTGTTTCTCTGGATAAAAACATACCATCATCCACCAACATCTGGCTTTTGTCTTCAGTGTGAAAGGTTAGAATCTGCATTCATTCCGGGACAAACAACTCTGCAGTAGTCAAGTAGTAGTAGTAGTAGTAGTAATTTATCGGCTCCAGCTCCGATCGACAGTGATGGAAATAATGAACGTTACGTTACGTGTTTTTTATTGACGTTTGTGACATGTTTTCCGTAGTTGTTTCCGTACATGTTTTACTTAGTTTACGTACTTATTTTAAACCCAACCATGACATTTTCCCTTACCCTAACTTTCTTTCCTCCTTGCCTGACCCTAACATGACGGCCTTTTGCGTGCCGTACAAATGACACGTGAAAACGCTAAAATGCGTACTCATGACACGCACAATATCCATAGAATGTTGTGGTATTTTAACGCTTTCCTGTGAGATCGGGTTAATATAAACCGTTAATTCACGAGTTAGATGTGAAAAGAAACATCTGATATATGTTCGCCTCAAAGCCACCAGACTCCATTGACAAAAACAGTAATTTTGTCGTAAAACACACTTCATTCAAACTGGACAGAAACAAAATAAAACTCATCAGAACCGTCTCTGTGAGTCTTTCCACTGTTCTAACAATCACCAACTCTGGTTTGAGAGTTTGAAATGAGACTGAATTAGTAACATAAATGAAATAGAAGTAACCACCGTAATATTTTCACTGTTTACTAACACTGTTTTCTGGCACGTTCGTGACGTTGAACATGCGTATCGCACCAAATAAATACAGAAAGGTACTCGTCTAAAGGGAAATGGAAAAGAGTGTAGAAAACCCACTAAAAATAGGCAAAAGACACCTGTTTTTAGTGTTGAAAAAAACTGCATATATGTGCTAATTTTGGTGGAAAAAGGGTAGAGTACTGTTTGTAGGGCTGCTTCCACATGCTGAGTTTGGACGGTGGAGGAAGTACGAACGGGAGTATTGTGAAGAAGACTATATTTGACTTCTTACTCAATGAAAACAACGACAAATGTCAGCAATGTGAACCCCCAATCTGAATGTCTGAAAGGCAACCTCGTCTCCCAGTAATTATTATTATATACCGCTAATATTGTTGCGTATTACTACCAATATGCAACACCAAATACATTCTGAAAGACACTTAATACAGCAGTAATTACCTTTTTATCACTACCTTAACTTGAAAAATTTACTTTTCTAACAGGATTTAGTGAATAAATACAGCCACGGTTCATAAACATCACATGTCCCACAAAGGAGCCCTGAGGAACTCCACAACTTCAGGTGAACTTATGCTTCTGCATTAATCGTGCAATACACACCTCCAACGTGGGAAGTGATTTATAGTTCAGCTTCTGACAGCATCATCACAACACTAGAGGCATGTTGTCGTACATTATCAGACCGTGTCGTGCTTTAATTACTGTATTAACCTCAAAGTCATCATGTTGACGTTGTTTAATTAACTGCCGGCAGCTCCAATGAAGAACATCTCATATCACAATAAATGTTTTACCACAAAACATCCTATTATTTAAAAGGGAACACAGATTTCCACTCAGAAGGACCCTAGATTAATAAAATAAGCAATACCTGGTGCCAAAAGAAAATTCATAAACACCTGCATTATATTTATCACGTTATAGCACGTTATTAATTCAATCATACATCTGCACTTTACCTCTTTACATCGCCGACTGATGTATTTTATTGATGGCTAAATTCTGTTTTTTAGATACAGAATAAATTAAGGATTATGGATTTTCACAAATCAAAATAAACTAAAAAAAGAAGCTCTTTTCGCACACACACCTGAACCTCCCCAGATAGTTCTGCAGAATAATTGTGGAACATCTGCTGTTTTCCTCTCTCTGTCTCTCCCTCCATTTTCATCTTTTATTTCTTTTCTGCAGCCTCCTCCTCCTCCTCCTCCTCCTCCTCTTGCTTTCTTTATGATTAATAACCAACTCCGCCATCTGTCGCCCACGGTAACAGGTCACACCGCATCGCGGACTGATCAAAATTACCATCGATTGTGAAGTGTGTGCTCACATGTAGACAAACAGCTCTGTAATTATTCGCTCCGTTACTCTGCAGAGTGAGTCACCACATGTTCAGGAATGGGATTGATTTGGTTTCTAATGAAGCAAAAAGAAACACACAGAATCACCGGAGCTCGACCAACGCACTGCAGGTTTCAGCTCATCACAGATATGATCAGTATAATGTGCTGCTCCAACAGCCTCCACATGTTGAACCTGCTGCAGGGATTCACTCCCAGTCAGACACAAGAGGTCCAACACCCACTACGTTTACATGCACTAAATATTCACTTCTTTACCCCTTATTCAGAAATAGACAATATTCCTACTAAGCTGTTTACATGGATAATGAAAATTAATATTCCTGTTTACATGCAGCTGTGTATACTCTGATTAACGTAAACTGCAGCGAACACAGCCTTCCTCTTTCATTCCTTCAACCACCTTCTGGAAAAAGTTGGTGTTGCGATATTGCAAAAATTATATGTATATATTCATTATTGTAAATCAATTAACAACACAAAACAATGACAGATGTTGTCCAGAAACCCTCACAGGTACTGCATTTAGCATAAAACAATATGCTCAGATCATAACATGGCAAACTGCAGCCCAACAGGCAACACCAGCTGTCAGTGTGTCAGTGTGCTGACTTGACTATGACTTGCCCCAAACTGCATGTGATTATCATAAAGTGGGCATGTCTGTAAAGGGGAGACTCGTGGGTACCCATAGAACCCATTTACATTCACTGATCTGGAGGTCAGAGGTCAAGGGACCCCTTTGAAAATGGACATGACAGTTTTTCCTCGTCAGAATGCGTTATTTATCCTCCTTCCCGACAAGCTAGATAACATATCTACTAAATATCTACTGCATATCTACTACATATCTATTTGGGACTTTTTTAAACATTCTTGGGACATTTTTCAGATATTTTTTGACTTTTTATTGGACTAAAGCCCTCACACATTCACATATCTGGAGGTTAGAGGTCAAGGGCGCCCCTTGTTTTTCCTCGCCAAAATGTAGCGCAAGTTTTGGAGCGTTATTTAACCTCCTTCACAACAAGCTAGTACGACATGGTTGGTACCGATGGATTCATCCGGTTTTCATATGATACCAGTATCTTCACTCTAGCTTTAAAACTGCGCCGCTTCAACCTAAAAATCATAAATTGCGTTAATGAAATTAGCAGCTTTAAAACTAAATTGTGTTAACTACTTTTAAAGATTGTCCTTCCATCCTACATTTCCCATAATGCAACTTGATAGTATCCTTCCATTAGACACTCCCTGCCTGGTTAACACCCATCACTGTCCAACTCCACACCTGCAGGTTTGTAAGTCTTTGTGTCATAAATTTGACTCCGTGCAGAAGAAATAACCTCATTACTAATAACCTCATCACTAATGACATCATACAACTGTAGTAGTACTAATAGCAGCAGTAGTAGTAGCAGTAGTAGTAGTAGTACTAGTACTCCACATGACAAGTAAAGTCCGTGGTGCCCCTTTAAAATATCAATCAATATGGGCCTCAAACCTCCAGTATGAGTCTGGGCCCGCCCCTCACAGCCTCCACGCCGTGATACACTGACACGCGTCGCCGCTCCTCGCCACCAACATTAACATAAAAGTGCTGGAGGTGAAGTGTGACGGCGAGTCATCAAGAATTCCAATCGCACACTTGAAGGGTTCCCGAGCGAATGTAAAATAGAATTTCTCATTTCCTAAATCTGATTTTACGCTTCCTGGTCGGGTTAAGTGTGGAGTCAGCCGTGGCGGCGGCGGGGAGAGCCAAGCAGAGCTGCTACTACGGGAGGTTTCGGCGCTCGTCCCCCTCACGGTGCAGCGCTTTGGCAACACCTTCTAACAAGTGATGCATATTTAAATATACTGCTCTCTGAAACAAGCGGGGGAAGTGCTCACCTCGGTTATTAGAAAGGGAGGGACGGAGGGAGGGACGGAGAGAGACGGAAGCAGAAAGTGCAGAAAGTCAAATAAACCCATGATGCATTTCATCCGCCAAATGGCAAAACATGCAGGATTTCTTTCAGGGTGTAAGAGTGACAGGAAGCAGCAGAGTGTCAGAGAAGTAACAGCTGGTACAACGTAAACCCCGGAGATTAACAGTGTGTGTTTTCTGTAGACGTTGTCTCTAACGGAGACGAGGGACGGGTGTCTAGTCCTGATATGATTCCTGAGATATGGAACAGATGCACATTTTTCTACAAAGCCCTTTTTGTTATTTAAAGCTGCTCTCATCAATATTCTCATATGAACATGTGACAACATGAGAGGTGTCTCTCGTAGTGACGAACCCAGAAGGATTATCACCTGACTCAGCAGGTCCTCTCAGCTTCACGGAGCATTTTTAGCCACAGAGTTTTGGTTTTGCGCGACACATCCTGTCTGGTTCCGTCTCAGTGTCTCCACAGACACACTTAGAGATGAGCTGGTGAAGAAAGTGGAAAATCTAGCAGCTTAAAGAGACAGATCATTTTCTCAGGAGATGGTGGAGACCAAAACCAGAGCTAAAAGAGAGAGAGAATATTGGACAAATACAACTGACCATGTTGCTCTGTGTCTGCTCAACCCCAGATCAAGCCAAAGAGTGTCCTGTCCACCTGAGGACAGCTTGTTAAGGTCACATATTGCCTCAGTGAGGCGTGAATATTACACACATGCATGAATGTGCAGTACCAGCAGGGGGCAACAAAAACACTTGGTTAAGTTTAGGAAAAACATCAGGGTTGGCCTTAAAATAAGTACGTAAACTAAGTAAACAACAAATGGAAACAATGTTACATAAGTACAGAAAAACACGTCACTAACGTCACTAACGTAACGTAAACTTACAAAACAAAGCAGCGTTCTCCTGGTTGAAAGTCCTGTGTTTGTTGGACCCATCCACCTCCCCTCCCTGCGGCGTTCTTTTTGTTGCCTTGCACATTATCATGTCATTAACACACCTTTTTGTGTGACCAGGCTGGTCTGCTGGTTGTGTAAATAGGCAAAAAAAAGAATTAACGCAGGTTCAACAAAAGACTGTTCATGTCCCGTGTGTCATGTTACAATTAGCTGTTGAGCTAACTTCACCACATCTATAGCACTGATGTTGTTAAATGTCAGAGTTGATTCATGTGCACTGTCCTCTATAAATTAACAAGTAACTAGAATGGCACTCGGAGAGCGCAGACCTCCGCCAAGGTGGAGCATCGTCGTCGTTACTCTTTCCAACAATCACTAAGTGTGCCGGCTCGCCACCAAAATCTAATAGATCGTTCATTGTGCCACACCCCACCCCTCCGAAAACTTTCAATCAAATCCATCGTGGACTTTTGGAGTAATCCTGCTAACAGACAAACCAGCAAACCAACAAACAAACCTCCTCCCGAGGCCTTCGGCCTTAGCGGAGGTACTAAACGGTGTTATAATCCTTTAGAGTTCAGTCCTGGCTGATCTGGAGACAGCTGTGGTACCTGGAGGTAACTGCACAGTTCCTCTCAGATCACACATGTATGGTTAATGGACTTTTATAGCATTTATAAAGCTCCTTTCTAGTGTTCCGACCACTCAAAGCTCTTCATACTACATGTCAGCATTCACACACACTGATGTCAGAGGCAGCCGTCACCAACCTGCCCATCAGGATCGGATCTAAATACTCATTCACACACCGGTGGATCAGCCTTCGGAGGGAATTCAGGGTTAAATATCTTTGCCCAAGGACACGTCAACATGTGGACAGGAGGAGCCGAGGATGGTGGACGACCCGCTCTACCTCAGAGCCAGAGACGCCCTAAAGGTCCACATGTATGGACCACTGAGGACAGCAGTCAGAGATGCATCTATCTGTTCACAGTGCAGCAGAACAAACAGCAATATGGTTCCAAATAATGAACATTTTTAACTATTAAACCTTTAATAAATGAATAAATGCATTAGATCAGTGGGGAATAATCCACTCCCTATCCAAGGAAGAGGAGGCAAAACCTTCATCTTAACTGTTTAAAATAAAATGATGTTGACTTACAGAAGCAGGAGGATGTCAGTGAATATATCAGTAAAAGTAAAGTGAGTATTTTCTTCTGGGTTTCACTATTTAGTGCATCTACAGGAGCTGCATGTTTTGTTTTTAAGGATTTTAAAATGCATCCAAGAGTAGAATTAGGTCATCAGCCATGACCTTAAAATAAATATGGCCCAATTAAAAAAGCATTTTAAATGATTTACATATTTAAAATGTGGCAGAATTACTCACTTAACTGGAGTGGTTTGTTATTCACAGAAATATTTACATTAATTATTCTGTAGAAAAGCCATGGGGGGGGAGTGTGTGTGTGTGTGCGTGTGCGTGTGTGTGTGTGTGTGTGTGTGTGTGTGTGTGTGTGTGTGTGTGTGCTCTGAGGGGGGGTTGGTTGAACATACATGGCTCAGAGGATCAGAATGTAGCTCAGTTAAGACCTGATCCAGGACACAGGTCACATGGACCTGATGCACACACACACACTCTTTAATGGTCCCATTAAAGCAGATTACAGACTCAAACTGGCTGCTTCCTCTTCTGCTACAGCCACAATAAAGAGTAAATGTTCCTCACCTGTGTCTGTAGTTGAAGGTTGTTAGTTCCACTGTAGTTGAATCACTCCATGTCTTAATCCAGGGGGGGGGTAAACCATGCACAAATCCACCCAGAAACAGGGAACAGGCTCCAGAAGGTGTGAGAGATTAACAACTGTCCTCACACATGCAGAGAGAGCCAGAGAGCCAGAGAGAGAGCCAGGTGGTGGAGCAGCAGCAGAGAGACTGTGCTGCGAGGCTGCAGAGCTCCAGAGCTCCAGAGAGAAGAGGCTGCTCTGCGCAGAGTTCAGCCCCAGGACGGTGCACCCTGACCCGGGGACGGAGGAGGAGAGAGGTCGGTGCTGCTGGCTGTCAGTGAGTCTGCTGTTCGTGCATGAGCCGGTCTGTGTGCACGGTGAGGAGGAAGAACAGTCTCTCTCTGCTCAGCTCCTCCAGAAGAATGAGGCTCACTGCAGCAGCAGCACCCCCCACCGGAGGAGGCCACGCCCCCTATACAGGCTCAGCCAATAGCAGAGGACCTCCCTCTCTGAGACTCAGCTGGGAGCCAATCACAGAGACTGAAGCTCTAATAGAAGCAGACAGTCACTCAGTCAGCTGGAGAAACGCTTCTGTACACATTTAACAGCATTTTAATACAAATGAATAACTCAATAAATACATAAGTAAATCTGTCATTAAATGTAGCAAAAATAATTAATTTTATTAATATATATATATATATATATATATATATATATTATGATTATTTTTAAATGTGTATTTTTATTTATTTATTTATTTACTCTTCTGTTATTTTTTTTCCCTTTTATTTATTTATCTATTTATTGGTATTAATTTTAAAATGTATTTGTTGATTTTTTTCGCATTTTTGTTTTATTTTTTATTATTTTTCATTTATTTTTCTATTTATTTTTCATTTATTTTATTATTTTTAAACGTGTGTATTTATTTATGTATTTATTTATTTATTTACTTACTCTTTTGTTTAATTTTCCTTTTATTTATTTATGTATTTATTTTTCATTTATTTTTTTGCATATATTTTATTTATTTATTTTTGCATTTATTTTATAGTTATTTTTAAATGTGTATTTATTTACTCTTATGTTTTTTAAAATGTATTAATTGATTTTTGCATTCATTTGTAATTTATTTTGCATTTATTTTTCATTTAGTTTTGCATGTATCTTTATTTATTTTTCATTTATTTCATAATTATTTTTAAATGTGTGTATTTATTTATTTATTTACTCTTCTGTTTAATTCCCCCTTTATTTATTTATTTTATGCATTTATTTTATTTATTTGTATTTCATTTACTTTTGCGTTTATTTTTTTTATTTTATAATTATTTTTAAATGTGTTTATTTATGTATTTATTTACTTCTTTCTTTCTTTATTTCTTTCTTTATGTATTTATGCGTGAAAACTGAAATACAATAAAATAAGTGATTAACAAAATAACAATAAATAGACTAAAATTATACAACTTAAATACAATAAAATAAGTGATTAATATGAATAAAAAATAATAAAATTATACAACTTAAATACAACAATAAAATAAGTGAATAAAAGGAATGAAATAGAATAAAATTACATAACTTAAATACAATAAAATAACAATATAAAAAGAATACAATTATACAAGTTGGATACAATAAAATAAGCGATTAATAAAATAACAATAAAATAGTATAAAATGTTACAAGTTGAATATAATGAAATAAGTGATTCATAAACTAACTATAGAGTAGAATAAACTTTAGCTTTAACCTTGTGACTGAAAGACCCTTTGAATGAACTCTGATGGCATATTGACACAGTTCAGTCAATTATTAACCTTCTAATATGACGTTTGAGTTCAACCACAGTGTTATTGAGACTAATGGTCTCTGTTCCTGTCTGTAAAGAGGCCGATAGTTTGCCAAGACAAACAGAAAACCTGCAGAAACAGGAGATTGTAGAGAAGCAGTCCAAAGTCTGAGATTAGACGTCACACTTTAGCTGTCAGGTGGAGATAAATCTGATCCCTGCTTCAACATCTTTTCATATTCAGTTTAAGATCAACACGGGAGCTCTTCCACTTCTCAACAATCCTGTTTTATATGAAAAATGCATCATCGGAGCAGCAAAAGAGACAGAGAAAAAGCAGTTTTGTGTTATCAGTGTGGACCTTTGGGGGACAGTTAGAAGAGACTGTAGACGGTCATTTTTCTAAACAGGTGAGCGAGTAAACGAACAGGATGAGACACCGAATGGCCTCGCAGATAAAACGATGTGAATAATGAAACCTACGAGACAACACAAGTACAAACTGATAACACAGTCACTGAGTGCTCCACGCGTTTAGTGTCGCACTCATTTAGTATTCCACGCATCCCTCTTAATTCTTCATAATCCACCGACGAACAAAACAAATAAGCTGAACATTTACATTTACATGCATTTCTCAATGCTCAAAACTCGTCTCACAGTCAGCAGTACAACTGTGCATCTTAAGCTCCTCTCCCTCTGGATAAAAAACCCACTAACACCCACTAACTTCTGGCTTTTGTCTTCAGTGTGAAAGGTTATGATCTGTATTCATTCTGGGACAAATGACTCTGCAGTAGAGACGGGTATTTATCAACTCCAGCTCCGATCGCCAGTGATGGAAACATGACGTCTGGGTGGACACGATGCTAACATGTGTTGAAGTGAATATATAATAAATAAAATCAACAGGGATTTAGACAGTTATTATGAGTTATTAACATACAAAACATACCATTAATATGCTCTCCTCAAAGCCACCAGACTCCATTGACAGAAACAGTCATTTTATCTCGCTGATCGTCGTAAAACACACTTCATTCAAACTCGACAGAAACAAAATAAAACTCATGAAAACTCTTTGTGAGTCTTTCCACTGTTCCAACAATCACCAACTCTGGTTTGGTCTAAATAAACCGGCCCGTTCGCACAACAAAGGTGTGTAAATGCCACGATAATGCACAAGGTGTTTAGCGTGCAATAAGTACGTCTTGGTGTTACGTTAATTTATGTTAATTTACGTTAAGTTACGTTAAGTTACGTTAAGTTACGTTAAGTTACGTTAAGTTACGTTAGTGCCGATTGTCACGTGTTTTTTTGACGTTTGTGACGTGTTTTCCGTAGTTGTTTCCGTACATGTTTTACTTAGTTAACATACTTATTTTCAGCCCAACCATGATGTTTTCCCTTACCCTAACTAAGTGGTAACTGTGGACATTTGAGTTGCGTGCAGCTGAGGGGGTTCAGGATGCCCCCTGGGCCTAGGTGGAGAGATTATATCTCCACACTGGCCTGGGAACGCCTCGGGATCCCCCAGTGAGAGCTGGTTAATGTGGCCCGGGAAAGGGACGTTTGGGGTCCCCTGCTGGAGCTGTTGCCCCCCCAACCCGACCCCGGATAAGAGTTGAAGATGAGTGAGTGAGTGAGTGAGTGAGTGAGTGAGTGAGAAATGACACACAAAAACGCTAAAATGCGTACTCATGACACGCAGAATATCCGTGGAATGTTGGGGTATTTTTACGCCTTCCCGTGAGACCGGGTTGAAATAAACCCTTAATTCACGAGTTAGATGTGAAAAGAAACAGTTGATATATGCTCTCCTCAAAGCCACCAGACTCCATTGACAGAAACAGTCATTTTGTCGTAAAAACAGTTTTCTACTCTTCCAACACCAACTCTGGTTTGAGAGTTTCAAAGAGAGACTGAAGAAGTAACAGATATAAAAATAGAAAGTAACCACGTAACATTTTCACTGTTTACTGAACCTGTTTCAGGGAACGTGATGGCTGAACGTAACACAGAAAAGCCGAAAGGTCAGTGCAACGGCACGGCGTGCAATGGCACGCCGTGCATTTGCTCAACCACCAACACTCTGAGTATTTACTCTCTATTTTATACTTGTTTACATGCTATTTTAAAACTGTTGTAAATCAGACTGCAGCTCGCTGATTACACCGGATACGACACGGAGCAGCTCTTTTCATTCCTGTCTGACCTCCATGAAAGAGAAGGTTAATTACTACTGCTGTATATGTATAGTCCACATGTGTATATATGTAGTGCATGTTTGTTTTGTATGACTTTACTTTAGGAAAATAAAGCCGACTGAAGCACATTACAGCATTTCTGATTCATTTCTGTAACTTATTCTACAAAGTAGCTCCATCCACACAGTAAAGAGGCTTCTTGTTTTAAAAGAATCTTTGCTTGTATATAAAGTAGGGCTGGGACGATACACCCATCTCCCGATTGGATACTATAACTTTTTTACCACTAAACCATGAAGGGAAAAAGTTGAATCATCCACTTTTAGGGACTTTTACTTTGTAAAATCTCTAAATGAATCCAGTAAAATGTTTGATTTTCAGTATGTATGAAGTCAGAGATGACCTGAAGTCAAATATATCAGGATCATTGTCAGGAATTATTTATTATCCAGCAACCCAGAAATCAAAGAATAAAGACATTTCCCTCACAGATTAGTGGTGTTTTCTTTTTAATTTGTAATGTTTTATACTTCTGGTGAATATAATCCATCAGTCTTATTTACATAGATGTATTTTAGTATCTACAGTTCTCTTTGTTAACACCTTATTTTGAAAAGCGGACGTCGTCCCACGTGTCTACTTCCTCTAACTTCTCCAAGGTGGTCTCTAGCTCTCCCGTCAGCTCCGTTCTCTTTATCCATCCATGGTCAGCTCCATCGGGGCCGTTTCAATGCAGAGAACACAAATGTCAGTATCTGGGTGCTCTACAGTCGTAGCGTCGGCCCGTTTGACCACAGAGACGAGAGCGACGGCCGGCTTTCTGCCTTTTTTCATCTTTTTTTCAGGCATATTTCAGACCTTTGTTTGAACATATTTCTGCCTTTTTGGGAATTTTTTTGGGCCATATTTCGGACATACTTTGGCATTTTTTCTGCCTTTTTTTTTTACATATTTCTGCCTTTTTTTTTTTTTAAATGTAGACGTATTTTGGCTTTTTTCTGACTTTTCTCAGCCTTTGTTCTGACTTATTTTCAGACATATTTTGGCCTTTTTTAGAAGTTAGCATGCAGCTTTAGCTCTGCTCTGTCTAGCTCTGCTTTTCCTGTCAATGTGTGAAACCCAAAGTGTTTCCATCCTTTACTGGATGTGTAGTGTTTAGCACGCTGGATTCAACATGGGAGGGTGCAGGTCGTATCCACGCTGACCCTCCAACGGTTTATACTTTCTCTTTCTGGCTGCCTGAGATGTGTAGGGGTGTTTGGTTGCTCTGT
This sequence comes from Sebastes fasciatus, assembly GCF_043250625.1. Classification (NCBI taxonomy): domain Eukaryota; kingdom Metazoa; phylum Chordata; class Actinopteri; order Perciformes; family Sebastidae; genus Sebastes; species Sebastes fasciatus. Next base: position 2,119,214 of record NC_133796.1, on the reverse strand, counting down.
TGTGCTGCATGATGGTAAAGAGACGAGAGCATAAATGCATGTAACCAGCTGTGAAAGTTGGACGGTACATAAAACGGATGAAATCACTCATTCATTGGGTGAAACGGCCAATCAGAGAGCTCTCTCTCTCTCTCTCTCTCTCTCTCTCTCTCTCTCTCTGCTTCAGCATGCTGAGTCAACCCAGCAGCTGCAGATAACGCTGACTGGAATCGATAACACACACTGAGAACTACAGGAGGTCCATCACAGATGTTAAACGACGGCCCAGCGGTGGCCAAACGGCGGCCGGCGTCCTGACATCACCACGTCATCACGGTGGTCAACGGGGCAGAAAGCACTGAGCAGCTCTGCTTCACCACAGAGAGAGAGATTCAGAGATGCTGCTACTGGAAAACAGAGGTTATAAAAAGACGATATAAGAGAGAGAGACACAGAGAGACACAGAGAGAGAGAGAGAGAGAGAGAGAGAGAGAGAGAAGAGGGGAGTTTAGATTCAGGGAGGAAAAGAAGGTGAAGCAGCACGAGGAGCAAAAACCCTGCAGATCATAAATTATTCAGACAAGTTGTTTTTATAAGAGCATGAAAATAAATCAGACGAGGACAACTTTCACTGAGCTGCAACTCATCTCTGAGACGAGTACTTTCACCACACACACACACGCACGCACGCACGCACGCACGCACGCACGCACGCACGCACGCACGCACGCACGCACGCACGCACACACACACACACACACACACACACACACACACACACACACACACACATACACACACACACACATACATATATATACAAATATATTCAAGGTGAGGCTGGAGATCCAGAAGAGGCATCGTATGCAAATAGCCCATATGTGCTGCCTGTCACAGCAGCAGCCTCACAGCTACTCTGTGTGTGGTGTGTGTGTGTGTGTGTGTGTGTGTGTGTGTGTGTGTGTGTTGGTGGTGGGGTCAGAGGTCAGATGGGACGCCTAAAGGACAGCTGGACGACCGTCCTGAGAAGCCCGTTACTGTACACCACACACACACACACACACACACACACACACACACACACACACGCGCACACACACACACACACACACACACACACACACACACACACACACACACACACGCACACACACACACACAATGTAATTAACCTTCTCCGACCTTCTGCTCCTCTTTTCTTCATCTTTTCCATTTAAAACTTTGATGATGTATTTAAAGTTTAAAATTAGAGCTGTCAAAGTTAACACGTTAACGCAAATTAGTTTTAAAGCTAGAGTGAAGATACTGGCATCAGAGTAAACTAGAGAACCATCGGTACCAACCATGTCATACCAGCTTGTCATGAAGGAGGTTAAATAACGCTCCAAACTTATGCTAAGTTTTAGCGAGAAAAAACTGGCAGGGGCATTTCCAAAGGGGTCCCTTGACCTCTGACCTCCAGATGTGTGAATGTAAATGGGTTCTATGGGTACCCACGAGTCTCCCCTTTACAGACATGCCCACAGCCTTAGTAGAAACCCAAAATATAAAAGTATGAACCTGAAAATGAGCAGGATACGTCCTCTCTGCGTTCTGCTTTCAGCTCACTGTATTTGGTTTTTACTGATTTTCATCAGAAAGACGCGGTTGTGTTTTTTTTTTTTTTTAAGGAGCAACATTGAATTAAAACAGATTTAAATCTGGATCCCGTTAAACCAAACAAACTAAGACACAACTTGTGATGTGCAACATGAGATCATTTCCCCTTGAATTTATTTTGACACGTTTTATGAATTTAAAACAAACTTCCGAGCACGCCGATGACGATGACGATGGCGATGACGATGACGATGACGATGACGATGACGATGACGATGACTGAAACGTGTCGTTGATCCCTGGATTTTACTTCTGCAAACACCCAAAAGTCTTTGTGCTTCCAAAAGACACCGAATCTGCAGTTTATAGTAAACAAGGTCTTCTTCTCGAGCACAGAAAAGAGAAAACCAGCCGCTCATTATACAAGAATTGCTTTTACAGAAGAAAATATAAATGGAAACATTTTCTCTCCATCACATCACGTCACATCTTGTAATAACTTTTCATCTCATTATTGGGAGAAAAGATCTGAGTATTATGAGATAAAAAGCTCTAATTAGAAGGAAGAAGATTAAAAACATCTTGTTCTTATGAGATTCTTTTCATGTAATTATACAGATCTTGTAATTATGAAATATCCGTCTCATCACTGTGAGATGCACAGATGTAATTGCAAAGTATGGAAGTGATAATTATGAAAAATCTTCTATAAAGAATCAATAAATGATGAGACTACTGCAACAACAACGTCTCCAAGGTTACATTAAAGTTTAGTAGGACTACTACGAGGACGTGTCGTCGTCACATGTCCTCAGTGGATTTGTATGTGCGGTGCAGTCGCTGCAGACAGACCTTTAATATTTGATGAGCTGCCAGATGGCTCAGTGGAGCCTTTGATAAGCATCTTTAACACATAGGTAGTCAACCAGTGTGTGTGTGTGTGTGTGTGTGTGTGTGTGCTTCGATGGCGGGGTTACTGCGATCAAAGAACTCAACTCCGATGGCAGACACAAGTCAAGAGCCAGACGCACACATCAATAATTTAACACACACACTGTTAAAAGTGAGACAAAGACCGAAGAGGACTTAAAATATCTGCCAGAAATAGACGAGAGTATCTGAAAGTAAAGTTCTCCACAGTTCTTATATTGTATTTTATTTTGTGTAGATGATGAGGAATCTGCTTGTATATGAAAAGTTTGTGTCCCAAGAGAAACCACACGTCAAAGCTGATTTATTTGTCACGTAAAGTCCGTACTTAAGTTACAGCACTTCCACGCCATCTGTTCCTAAACCTAGCTAAGTACTTTGTTGTCTAAGCCTAACTAAGTAGTTTTATTTTGAAAAGACTGGAGCGGAAATTGAGACGTGCATCACGTGTTGCTGGACATTCGTAGGAAAAAACACAAGAAAAATACCTTGTTGAAAGCCGCGTTGAGCGTCACGAAACAAAAGGGAAATTCGTATCTATGTACACGAATCAAACAGATTAAATTGTGTGACTATTACCGCCCTGAGACTTTTGTATTTTTTCTGTTTCCTTTTCTTTAACCCATATTTAAGCTGGTTCGTTGTTGGGAACTATAAGAGAGATCTGGCCAAGATGGCAGCATAAAAAACCACACTAAATCAGACAATGGATAAAACAGCACTAAAACACACACAGCAGTACTAAAGGAGCTGAAGTAAACTTTGCAGGTATTTATTCATAAATCTAATTTAGATTGTTGATTTAAATGATGATGGCGCTGGATGAAAAGCCAGAGGATCACCAACGTTATTTCAGTTCATCGTGAGGGGAACATGAACGTCTGAACCACATTTCATCACAATCCATCCAACAGATGTTGAGACATTTCTCTCAAAACCATGAATGTCAATCATCTGTCCCGCTGTAGCTTATTCAATAAAATACAGTGGAAAGAAGAAGCGTCTATGAAAACACTCACAGAGATGTTGAAGGTTCAGGTTACAGGACGTCAGGGGCGATTGAGTTGATGCAGTGATAGAAGGGCTGAATACTGTCTGCTGCACCAAGGAGGTCATGTTTCCAGTTTGGTTTGTTTGTCTGTTTGTCAGCAGGATTACGGAAAAAACTGCCAGTCTGATTTTCACTAAACGTGGTGGAAAAGTGTAGCATGGGCCACGGAAGAACCCGTTCCATTTTGGATCTGAATCACAACGATACACACATTATTTTTGACTTATACCGGGTCAAACACTACATTAGAATCAAGCTGATTCGGGTCTGATTCCTCCTGATGATCCTCAGCAAAGCCCTGATTGTTTGATGGATCTAAAGATGATGTTTCCAGATGTTCCAATGGTGTGAAGTCCATCCTGCAACACACCATTTCAAATGGTAAATATTAAACATGTTCAGTATCTCCGATGGGATCTCCTGTTGTGTGTGAGGAACCCAGAGGAACCCAGAGGAACCCAGAGGAACCCAGAGGACGGCCGATGACGCCGTCACGTTGGGAAAGAACGGCAGCCAATAGAGAACCAAGCTGACTGAAGAAGGAAGGACGACCACCGCCGTCGCCATGGCGGCCGCGGCTAACGCATGAGCTAATGCTAAACGTGGAGCATAAAGTAGTAGTTAGATGGAGCTCAGAAATGGAGGAGCAACGAGTGTTTATTCAACGTGTCTCCATGACTTCATCCATCCTTCATCCATCCTTCATCCATCCTTCATCCGTCCTTCATCCATCCTTCATCAATTCTTCATCCGTCCTTCCTCAATTCTTCATCAATTCTTCATCAATTCTTCATCCATCCTTCATCCGTCCTTCATCCATCCTTCATCCATCCTTCATCCGTCCTTCATCCATCCTTCATCCATCCTTCATCCATCCTTCATCCGTCCTTCATCCATCCTTCATCAATTCTTCATCCGTCCTTCCTCAATTCTTCATCCATCCTTCATCAATTCTTCATCAATTCTTCATCCATGCTCCATCCATCGTTCCTCAATTCTTGATCCATCCTTCATCAATTCTTCATCCATCCTTCATCTATCCTTCCTCAATTCTTCATCCGTCCTTCATCAATTCTTCATCCATCCTTCATCAATTCTTCATCAATTCTTCATCCATGCTCCATCCATCCTTCCTCAATTCTTCATCCATCCTTCATCAATTCTTCATCCGTCCTTCCTCAATTCTTCATCCATCCTTCATCAATTCTTCATCAATTCTTCATCCATGCTCCATCCATCGTTCCTCAATTCTTCATCCATCCTTCATCAATTCTTCATCCATCCTTCATCTATCCTTCTTCAATTCTTCATCCATCCTTCATCAATTCTTCATCCGTCCTTCATCCATCCTTCCTCAATTCTTCATCCATCCTTCATCAATTCTTCATCAATTCTTCATCCATGCTCCATCCATCGTTCCTCAATTCTTCATCCATCCTTCATCAATTCTTCATCCATCCTTCATCTATCCTTCCTCAATTCTTCATCCGTCCTTCATCAATTCTTCATCCATCCTTCATCAATTCTTCATCAATTCTTCATCCATGCTCCATCCATCGTTCCTCAATTCTTCATCCATCCTTCATCAATTCTTCATCCGTCCTTCATCAATTCTTCATCCATCCTTCATCAATTCTTCATCAATTCTTCATCCATGCTCCATCCATCGTTCCTCAATTCTTCATCCATCCTTCATCAATTCTTCATCCATCCTTCATCAATTCTTCATCCGTCCTTCATCCATCCTTCCTCAATTCTTTATCCATCCTTCATCAATTCTTCATCAATTCTTCATCCATGCTCCATCCATCGTTCCTCAATTCTTCATCCATCCTTCATCTATCCTTCCTCAATTCTTCATCCGTCCTTCATCCATCCTTCATCCATCCTTCATCCATCCTTCATCCATCCTTCATCTACCCTTCGCCAATTCAACATCAACATCACTGATTCTTCCTGCCCGTCGTCCGCCGTGTTTGTTCACACTAAAGTCACGTTTGATCTCAGAGATTTAGAGAGAGTTCTGTTTGTTTTAGTGGAGACAAAACTGTTAGAACATGTGGTTATGTGTTGGCTCTCTCATATTTGAGATCTGAAGCATTGTTTAGAGGTCGCCAGCCTTTATGGAAACGTCCTTGGCGAAGGTCTGCGCTCTTGGAGAGCCCTTCTAGTTTTAATATTTTTCTCACCATCTTTGCCTTCACAATTCATCCGAGGACATCGTGTACTTCGAGCTATCGACAGCGAGGCGAAGGCGTCAATGACAGCGATGTGGAGCCTTTTGTAATGAACATTTTGTGAGGAGTTGTAGTCTGGATCCGGATCCGGAGGGGTTTGGCTTTTTGTTTTCCTTCTTTTGGATTCTGACTGTGTGTATTGTTGTTACTCATTTTGAGAGTGACTTCCCCCCCCCCCCCCCTCCCCCCCGTTGTTACATGAATAACGGACGTCAATAAAAGGAAAAATGTCATCACAATAAAACCTTTTAATTCAAGGACACGTCGTTCAGTGTGGAAATGACACAGTAACACTGGAAATGTGAATTCCTGCAGGTCGTTACCATGGAGATCTCATTCATGTTGCTTCCATCTTACATGACATGAACACGGAGTAAGAGCTGTGAGTCAATATTAGAGAAAGAGTCTCTTTGGCTCGACTCATCACTGACTGTTCTCTCTAGGAAAACATCATTAGAACTGTAATGTTAGAGTTGAGCAGCTTGAAGGAGTTTCCTGGTCTCCATTTGTTTAAGTTTAATACCAAAAGGTCAGTCGAGAACTAAATAACGATGTGCAACCAATCAACTTTGTGCAACCGGCCTCAAAACCCAATTTATTTACAACATTATCTGTTTAATAAGCTCCTTTTTTTCATTCTTTACACAACTATTTCTGCTTCTTTTCACGTGATCAACAGAGTGCAACACAATGAATGTTGTCCAGTCTGAAACCTGACCTTTCATGTCTGCAGGTTGTGAACTGTGAGTGAGTTAGTGAGAGACGGGAACCCACCCAGACAATAAATGGAAGTTCTGTCGGCGCCAAATGGCAAAAAATTAAACGAGCCATTCAAGATAGATGTGGATTATTAGGATTGGTACATTAGCACGGCCAAATTTAAACCAGAGGCACTTTAAAACAGGAAAAAAAAAGATATTCAGAATATGTGAATGCAATAAAACATGAATATCCAACGGGGAAACGTAAAATGGGAAATTAACAATCTGCCTCTGACAGAAGAGTTCTGATTCTCACTGCCAGAAAACATCAACCTCAACACGTCATCCAGCCTCATTTAAGACTGTTTCCTACAAAATAATAACACAAAGCTTCACCTTGTTCCTGTTTCTGTTTCCTTCCCTTAAGAAAGTGTTCAGAAAAGAGTCAGCATCTGGAAACAAGACATACTGAGCGCCGCGGTGTCACGAGCACCTCTCCTCCATCGGGAAAAGACATTTGGTGTAGCTGTATTGTCGTCCGGGTGGAAACAGTAGAGCTGATACACACTGTACAGAGACAGAATGTGTTTTGAGAACCGGTGAAATCTCGCCCCACTGACGAATAAACGACACGTTAATGCGAATTAGTCGCCTGCAAATATTATATTATATATTGTGAAAGGTAAGAACGGAGGGAGTGGATCTGGTCTGCGCTGCCGAGGTTGAAAGGAGTAATAAAGTTTCATGGAGCCTCCGTGTTGTCTCATAAATACAGACTCAACTCAACCCGTTCTGCACAACCTGATTGGTTGATGTCTTTATTCGCTGTGAGAGAAAGCTCAGAAAAATCAATGTTGCTTTTTCTGTGTGAAAGTATTCAAAATATTATCTTTTCTAAAATGCTGCTGGTGTGTAAAATCTGTGTTTCTCAGCTTTAGACAACAAGAAGCACAAGTAAGAACATCCTAAATGTAACCGGGGACAGCGAGTCCAACACCAGACCAACATGAGGACGCCCTTTCACTCCAACCAGACTCGTGAGCAGCAGATAGACGACTGACTGTGTGTGTAGTGTTTTGCATATGAGCGAGTCTGCAGGGAGAGAGATGAGATCGTAGCTCCAGCTGCCTGCGGCATCGAGAACAACCCATAATCCTCCCCTTCGTGATTGGATGATTGCATGTCAACAAATCCCAGAGAGTCTAAGCAGCTCAGATCAGACGGCTGCAGACGGATGAGGAACAGTTTCACCGTGAACTACAGGTCTGATACAGACCTACATCCTCTCTGGCGCCACATGATGCGTCTTTCTAGCGTTTTTTTAGACGCACATAAATGTTAAAATATTGTCAACCTTTCAGCGCCAGACGCAGAGAGTAATAGTTTCATGTTTTAATCACATTTGATCTCCAGGTTAAGCCCTCAGCCCGGCTCCACAGGCACATCAGCTGGGTGTTTCTCCATCCGGGCTCCAGACTAACGGCGTCCCGTTGTCCAGGGGACGATAGATAATGTCTTTTGGACGCAGTAAACTCAATATTGACGTGTCCAGAGGGACACATCCTATTTTTTCCCTGATGATGCTCCATTGCGAACAACAAATCTGTGTTTGAATCGGCAGGACGAGAGCTAGTTAACGTTAGCTGTTACCTGTTAGCAGCCGGTAAGAAGCACAATCCTGCAACGTTAATGGGAGGTGCCATTGATTTACATTATGGTGCGTTCAGGCTCTATTCAGTAACAATGTGTATTGGGCGAAGGTAAATTATAACAGTATTAGAGCTGTCAAGATATAAGATTTTGATTACACAATATCGTGGCCAAAAGAATTCACAATAACGATATTATATAAGAGCTTAAACGTTCAAATGTAATCTTGTAACATGTAGTTTTTGGTGAGAAACTTGAATAAATCCAGTTGTTTGAAGATGTTTTCACAGCAATATAAAATAGATAATAGAGAGAGAATTATGACCTGAAACAAAGAGGAGGAGAGCTGAAGAGGAAGAGGAGGAAGAGGAGGAAGAGTAGCGCTGCAGCTCCACGCTGCTTCATCAAGGACGGTTTTCCACTCTCATGACAGTTAGCCGATACTCTCTTTTTATTCCATTTACCGAGGCACTCTCCCTGCTGCTTCTGTGCTGGCTGTGTGCCCTCTGATCCGTTCCTCAGTAAACGCAGAGCGCTGAGTGTGTGTGTGTTTACTGTAGGTGTGTGTGTGTGTGTGTGTGTGTGTGTCTGATGATGTTTTAGGTCTATGCGTTGTGGCGTTCAGCGGTGACATTTCCTGAGCTGGCGGAGCAGCGGAGGTGAACGGTTACTCGGGTGTGACTCTCCAAAGTGAAGCGGTAATAAAGAGCTGAGAGGACGGCTCCAGTCTGCTTCGACCTCCATTACTGTGGGACCGTCGGGGAGCCGGGGAGAGTCGCTCCGGCAGCATCGACCACCCCCCCCCGATGTAAAACGAGAAGGTCAACCAGGAAGGAAACACTAACAGAGATGTAACAAACTTTTCCCCTCCAGTAAAACAGGAGAGCTGACGCCACCGTACGACAGATACTCAGCGTAGGGCTGCAGATAAAGCTTCGCACGGTCAATGTGACGTCACACCATCAGACACGGACCTTCACGGGGGTTCGCCTCTCCGTGCACATCCACCATTCTCTAATTACACGGATGCAGAAAGGCGGACAAAATGGAGAACATTGAGAATGTCGGTTGTACCGTGAGGAGAAAAAGATTAAAACGTGAATTTGTTTTAATGCCACAAATTTCTTTAACGCAATAACACAACTTGCAATTTTTATGTTGTAGCGGCTCAGTTTTAAAGCTAGAGTGAAGATACTGGTATCATATGAAACTAGAAAACCTAAGTCTAAAAACAGTCTGAAAATGTCTGAAAAACATCTAAAAAAGAAAGTCAGAAAAATGTCCAAAAAAATGTTTGAAAATTTTTCGGAAAGGAGTCTGAAAATGTAAAAAAAAAAGTCTGAAAAATTTAAAAAATAATGCAGAAGAAAAGTCTGATCCTGGTATCATAGTAAACTATAAAACCTGATGAATCCATTGGTACCAACCATGTCATACTAGCTTGTAGTGAAGGAGGTTAAATAACTCTCCAAACTTACACTAATATCTGTCATTGTTTTGTATTGTTAATTAATTTACAATAATAAATATATACATACATTTACATAAAGCAGCAGATTTGTCCACTCCCATGTTGATAAGAGGATTAAATAGTTGACAAATCTCCCTTTAAGGAACATTTAGAACAGATAAAAAATGTGCGAAAAGGCACATTTAAACAAAGGTGAAAATGAGCTAGTATGACATGGTTGGTACCGATGGATTCATCAGGTTTTTTAGTTTCATATGATACCAGTATCGGACTTTTCTTCTGCCTTTTTTTGGACATTTTTCTGACTTTTTTTGAAGAAAAAATTCGGCCATTTGGGACATTTCTTTAGACATTTTTCTGACAATTTTTTGTCATTTTTCAAAAAAAATGTTGCCTTTTTTTTAGACTAAGGTTTTGTAGTTCCATATGATATCAGTATCCTCACTCTAGCTTTAAACCTGAGCCGCTACAACCTAAAAATCACAAATTGTGTTAATGTGTTAAAGAAATTTGTGGCGTTAAAACAAATGTGTGTTAACGTGTTATTATCACGTTAACTTTGACAGCCCTGATTTGGAGCCCATCACGTCTTGAAACACGTCTCAAATGATCAACTAGTTGGTACCACGTCGTATTCAAACGAGCCACACAAAAAACTCATCCCCTCAGTGTTTCTACAGTCCTGGCTGGTGTCGAGGCAGATTTTAGAGCGATAAGAACATCAAGTGTCTTTTTTACTGATATTAGTGAAGCGATCAGGAGGAGCGTCCTCGTCTGACGATATAAACCTTTAATAACATCAGAGGTGAGGAAGCATGACGGGTTAATGAAGAGGATGAAGAGGATGAAGAGGATGAAGAGGATGAAGAGGATGAAGAGGAGAAGGCGAAGGAGCGTAATGAACATTTTGTCTCCCTCCCTCCATCTCTCCATCGCTCTCAGTCGGCGTCATCATGGCGTGCGGTCGGTCTGAACCACCTGCAGACCAGATTAAAAAGGCCTCTCTCGACCTGCTGGACGCGGCGCTGTGTGTTCTGATGTATGGTGTAGGCGTAGTGTGTGTGTGTGTGTGCGTGCACGGCGGTGGTTGTGTGTGTAGGTGTTAAGCAATGAGGGAGCAGATGGAGGCAGATGGCGACTCCTACTGCTGCAGTAAAATGGCATCTCATTACAGCTCTGCCAGTTTAATCTGCCACCAATAAAAATATAATATTCTTTAATAAAATAAGAGGAATAAGGCGGGGAGGGGGGGGGTGACGAGATAACGAGAAGCTGACTGGACGGCGAGCGGAGACGACGGAGGGAAATGTTCTGTGGTTACCTCAGTTTGTAGGTTTCATTTCAGCAATAATATATTAATAATACATAATTTAATGATCACATCGTGGTCATCATCAATATTCAAATGGAAGATTCAAAATCATGAATCTACTTCTCCCACGAAGATCTTTATTATCTATCTGCCTTCTGTCCTGACGTAGAGATCTAAATCAACTCGTATGACGTCTGAATAACACGGTCATTTCTCCTTTTGTGTGCAATAAGAACGCCGTTCTTGCTTTTGACGTGTCATTTCACGCCATGTAGTCTGTCCTGACTGCAATGTCAACACATCGATATGAATATGCTTCACTCAGAGGTGACGTAGAATAAAAAGAGAGAGAGAGGCTGCTGGTGGAGGATGGGTCCAACAAACACAGGACGTTCAACCAGCAGACCAGTGTTCAAGACCAGTAAAGTAATCGCACATTCTTTATCTGTTCTAAATGAACCTTAAAGGGAGATTAGTCCTGTATTTAATCCTCTTATCAACATGGGAGTGGACAAATATGCTGCTTTATTCAAATGTATGTATATATTTATTATTGTAAATCAATGAACAACACAAATCAATGACAGATATTGTCCAGAAACCCTCACAGGTACTGCATTCAGCATAAAACAATATGCTCCAATCATAACATGGCAAACTGCAGCCCAACAGGCAACAACAGCTGTCAGTGTGTCAGTGTGCTGTCTTGACTATGACTTGCCCCAAACTGCATGTGATGATCATAAAGTGGGCATGTCTGTAAAGGGGAGACTCGTGGGTACCCATAGAACCCATTTACATTCACTGATCTGGAGGTCAGAGGTCAAGCGACTCCTTGAAAACGGCCATTACAGTTTTTTCTCGTCAACATTTAGTGTAAGTTTGGAGCGTTATTTAACCTCCTTCATGACCAGCTAGTCTGACATGGTTGGTACCGATGGATTCATCAGGTTTTATAGTTTCATATGATACCAGTATCTTCGAAAGTTGGGTTAATGCATTGAATAAATTAGTGGCGTTAAAACGAATAAGCGTTTACTTTGACAGCTTTAGCCAAAAGTTTAAAAACCATCAACATCTACTTGTCGGAGACTAAAACAGAAGAGCATCTTTAAAAGAGTAGAGATGGGAGAGAAACAGAAGAGTGTTTCTTTTTCTTTCTGGACCCGGAGAGATGGAAGTGGTGTTGGCAGGTTTTGTGCTCTCGGTGCTGCAGATGAGCAGCCTCTCTCCTCCTGAGGGACACGCTAATTGAAACCGGGCCCCTTTCACCAAAACGGCTGTCAGTCACCCCTGACCGCTCGGCCGAGGACACAATAATAGAGGCGGTTCTGCCGGGACAAACTGCTGCTCTCCTTCTCTTCCTATTATTATAATCAGAGGCCAGGTTAGCTCCGACTAAACGGGTCTGTCAGAGCTGTTCGCTGGTGGTGAGAGGTTCGATTCAATATTGGCGTATTTAACGTTTACTTTTTCATCAGATGTGTTCTGCAAACTGTGAGTGTCACTTCCAGGATGTGACTGAAGAAGAAGACGGATTGGAATCGTTCTCAATCATGATTCCAGAGCTGCTCTCGGCTCCTTTACAGTCAGGATGCCAGGTGAATGAAATGAACCACCTGGTAGGACAGAAAACCAACACGACAACAAGGCGGCTGGATCCAGAAATAAAAGCGGATCCAGGAGACGGATCCGTCAGCTGAAAACAAAACAGCATCAAACAAGCCGCCGCACATCTGGAAGCAAGTCCCAGTCCAGCCTTTAAGCCTCGGACACAGACGTCTCCCACAGAGCACACTAAACCAGTTGCATATTTTTCACACCTGTCGCTGAGACGCACCAACACACAGCAGTTTTTGTTGTGCACCTGCACTCTGAATTCATTTCTCGGAGATATTTGGACACCAAAACAAACTCAGAGCAGCTTCCAGCTCTCGTTGTTTGTGCTCGTTGGCACAGAAAATAAAGTCGGAGAAGAACCCAGAATCTGGTGTGTAAGCTGTAGGATGGAGAGATGAGGGAACTCAGTTCAGTCCTTCAAACATGATGTCACACTAACCAGCTAGAAATCAATGTGGCCGAGACGAAAGAATGAATCATGTGCTGCACTAAAACAACATCTGAACACAGAGCCAGTTTCACCCGATGGCCAACATGTTGAAACTGTGGAACACTTGAAATACCTCGGTTACAGACCAACACACCCATGGGCGCACAGATGGGCACAAGAACATTTACTACTTACACAACGTGGCCGCTGGGAGTGAAAATGACAATGGCGTTGGTCTGAAACTAGAAATGACAGCCACGTTGCGTGGTGTGCCACTTTGTGCCGCTTTGTGCCACCTTGTGCCACCTTGTGCCGCCTTGTGCCGCTTTGTGCCACCTTGTGCCACTTTGTGCCGCTTTGTGCCACCTTGTGCCAGCTTGTGCCGCCTTGTGCCGCTTTGTGCCACCTTGTGCCACCTTGTGCCGCTTTGTGCCACCTTGTGCCGCCTTGTGCCGCTTTATGCCACTTTGTGCCACTTTGTGCCACCTTGTGCCGCTTTGTGCCGCTTTGTGCTGGTTTGGGCCGCTTTGTGCCACCTTGTGCCGCTTTGTGCCACCTTGTGCCACCTTGTCCCGCCTTGTGCCGCCTTGTGCCGCCTTGTGCCGCTTTGTGCCACCTTGTGCCACCTTGTGCCGCATTGTTCCACCTTGTGCCGCTTTGTGCCACCTTGTGCCACCTTGTGCCGCTTTGTGCCACCTTGTGCCGCTTTGTGCCACCTTGTGCCACCTTGTGCTGCTTCGTGCCACCATGTGCCGCTTTGTGCCACCTTGTGCCACCATGTGCCACCTTGTGCCGCCGTGTGCTGCTTTGTGCCACCTTGTGCCGCTTTGTGCCACCTTGTGCCACCTTGTGCCGCTTTGTGCCACCTTGTGCCGCTTTGTGCCACTTTGTGCCACCTTGTGCCAGATATAAGATAGGGCCCAAGACTCCTGAGTGTTTTGTCTTTGATATGTTAGATGTTAGAGGTCCAGTTGTTTTACACTATGGACAGAGCCAGTTTGCTTCCAGTCTTTCTGCTTCAGGCTAATCACCTTCTGGCTCAGAAAGAACATCAGAGTGGTATCGATCTCTAGACAGACTCTTTTAAAAGTCTTTTAAAGATTGGTAAGTAGCGTTGTCATTAATATACCTCCATATAAAATATAGCTAACACCCAATCAACAATGAAATCAGTGTAAAACCTGCTACTAAAGCTGGTTAACATATCAGTGACGCTCCTGTCTGTCTGTCTGTGAGTTTTCTCCTGCAGTTGGAGGAGGAAGACGAGTAACAACCTGCCGCCACACAGCTGATCAATAGGAGCTTCATCCTGAGCCTTGAAATGTTCATCGTAGCAACGGGCCATTAGAGCCCCGAGTTAGCAAAGAGGAATAAATCAATGGTGTTGTTACGCAGCAGGACGGAGGACAGCAGCTAACTAAAAAGTTCCATTAGACGGTGAGGAGGAGGAGGAGGAGGAGGAGGAGGAGGAGGAGGAGGAGGAGGAGGAGGAGGAGGAGGAGGAGAAGGAGGAGGAGGAGGAGGAGGAGGAAGGTTACAATAAAACAATTAACTGCCTCCGCTGACTTTAATTCACTTCTGTTTGTGTCTCTGAACACTTAAAGCACACATATTCATTTTGTTAAGAGGGAGAAACTTTTGGTTTGTGGTTATAGAGGACGAACAGCAGGGACGCCATGGTTACCACTGATGGATACTAGCTACAGCAGTTGCCATGGTTACGGCCCTCCTGGAAAAACATGTTTTTGTTTTTTTGTGTGGTTTGGCATGAGCTTGTACATCACTTTAGTTTGTAATAAAAAACAAATCATTTTAAATCAATATTAGGAGTCAGATGATGAATGTGTTGTTGTTATAATGACACAGGTATTAAATATATCAGTCTGATGCCGATGATGATCCATCAACAGTGTTTCTATCAGTGTTAAAGGTGAGTGAAGTGGTTTTATCCTGAGAATACATCCTGCTCCTCACTTTAAAAACTACATTTATCTTTTATTTTTATATTTATTTGATACAGACAGTGGAGGTGAAGGGGACAAACCAAGAGTTATTAAGGTGGAAATACACCACAAACTGATTTATTGTACCAGGAGATGTAGCATCTGGTTTTCAGAGAGGTTCTAGAAAAGAGGTGAGTTTGATTGTTTGTTTGTTTTATTAATCGATTCATTGTTTAATTAACTAATTTGTTGTAATTGCCTATAAAATATCAGAACATGGTGGAATATGCCCATTACTTTTTTTTCTAAAACCTAAATTGACAGTAAAATTGCATACCCAAAACCCAAAACATTTTAGAAGCATAAAGAAGAATAAACGATTATTCAATTATCAAAAATTAGTTTAATTTCCTGTCGAGCATCTTATCGATTTATTTAGTCATTCAGCTCAACTTTTCCTGTTGCTGTTGTGTCAAAAGGCCGAGCGTACGATTGAGCTCCTATTTCAACATATCCGTTAAATAACGCTCTAAAGTTACGCAAAATGTTGGCAATTTTAACATTTTTTTTGGCACTATGTAGATAAAACATTTAATTTAAGATTAAAAAAATCCACAGATTAATGAAAAATGGAAAATAAGCGTTAGCTGCAGTATAAATTACAGTGAGTAACTCACTGTAAGTGAAAGTGAAAATTGGGGCTGTCAAAGTTAACGTGATAATAACTCGTTAACGCAAATTTGTTTTAAAGCCACTAATTTCTTTAACGCATTAACACAACTTGTGATTTTTAGGTTGTAGCGGGAAGATACTGGTATCATATGAAACTAGAAAACCTTGTTTTATGCTAAATGCAGTACCTGTGAGGGTTTCTGGATCAATATCTGTCATTGTTTTGTGTTGTTAATTGATTTACAATAATACATATATACATACATTTACATAAAGCAGAATATTTGTCCACTCCCATGTTGATAAGAGGATTAAATACTTGACAAATCTCCCTTTAAGGTTCATTTTGAGCAGATAAAAAAATGTGCGATTAAATATTTTAATCGATTGTCAGCCCTAATTTTTGTTATTGTTAATGTATGTTATTATGGGTTTATAGAGATTCACAGTGGAAAGCAGCTGTGTAGTCGGCTTTAGAAGGAAGAACAGTAAAGTAATACTAACAGAAAATAACGACCTTCACGTAGTAAAAACTGTTGCTTTCGACACAGTGAGGACAAACTACAGCTGTTACAATCAATTCACTAATTTCACAGCAAAAACAATCTACTCCTTTCATTCATATGATCAGTATGTATGTAAATATGCTTCTTCTTCTTCTTCTGTCGAGTGTTCCTCTAAAATAGTTTAAAGATTCCCGTATGAGCCCCCTGGAGCACGATAACAGGTAGCGGTATGCAGACTGATATAGAAGCTATCAAGAGAACAACATGAGTTCCCTCTGAAGGCTCCTGTGGTGAATGTGTTCGCCTCCCTTCAGTCCAACTGTTGTTCAAAATGAGCTCCAACACAGAGCTGAGCATCTGTGAGTCTAATGGAGCCTGAAGACCTGCTGCCATCAGAGAGCGGCTGTAATCAGGCGATGCTCGCTCTCCTCCGGCCTCACGAAGCCTCACACTCTGGGTATAATCGACGCACACTGACACAGAACAACAACACAGTAACACGCACCGGAGCAGGATGAGTCGCTGTTTGGGAGACATTTTGAAGATTCTCAGTTTGAACGCTGTCAGAGGCTTCAAATCAAATCTGGAAAACAAAAACACAGCCGACTCTTTTGTGAATCCAAAGTTTTCTTCTTGTGAGGAAAGCCGAGGAAATTTAAATATTCACTTTCATCAGAGGAACTACACGCATCAAACTCAGCTTATAGTCATGGTTAGAGGTTGTTTAGCTGCTGCCTCCAAATGAAACTCGTGTTTACGACACGGGAAGTCGTGTACTTGATATCAGTGGCGTTCAAGTTAAGTCGTGAGAACACCGCTGCTACTGTCGGCGTCTAGAAGCCACCGAGGCTAACGATTTAGCAAGCTAGCGAGCGGGTAACGTAATGCAGGAAATGCAAAGACGTAATGACGGAGGAGGAAGATGAGGCCGTTGGGAATATCAACATTTTCCTTATGAAGAAAAACAATATACGACTAAAATGATAATATATTAACTTATTATGCACCAAAAAAAGTACTTCCATTTCTCCGCCATTTCTGATAACGTCAACAAACACGTCACAAATCGTGAACACTCATATTTTCGTTCATATGGACTCTTTCGGGAACACAGTAAACACGTATAATAGAAAAGGAGATTAGTAGTTTACTTGTAATTCTGTACTTTAACTGAAGTAAGATTTTTTGAATCCAGGACTTTAACTTGTATTGGAGTATTTTTATATTGTGGTTAATCATCCAAAGCACAGATCAGGCTGTATAAATAAAATATCATTTGGAATAAATCAGACCGGCACATATAGGTACTTTGCAAAAAGTCCAGGCTGCGCCCCCTTTTGGGGAAAACAGAAGATCTCATAGACTTCAATGTGATTTCACGTATGTTTGGATTTGTTAAACAAACGTTTATTTTATACACACGTCTAATAATTATTTCGTGACCTTGCCTGAACCTGAGCGTTGGCGATACCATAATAAATGAAGGTTGATCGCCGCCATGTCCCTTCAGTCTTCCCCCGTCCAACACAGTGGCCGAATATTGCTTTACATTGTGGTAAAACGCCCCCAATATATTATAGCATTATAGTAGCACAATGTGTCAGGACTAAGACAAGACGGACAGTGACGGATTGAATCCCGCCGTTGCAGAACATTGTGTGTTTGAGACACAGAGAGAGAGAGAGTGGCAGAGAGAAGGTGGAAAGTGATAAAAATAAAGAGAGATTTCATGTTTTCATGTTTTTAAAGTACATTTTGGTCTTTTTACGTCAACGATATTACATATTTGATATCATCACCGTTGGTGTTTAATGACGTTGGTGCTGTCTAGTCATGGAAAAAAAGGTCGTTGATGAACATATTTCATCATTAACAAAATTAACACTGATTGACGCATCCAGTGGACACACCCTATTTTTCCCAGATGATGCTACATTGCCAACAACAAATCTGTGTTGAAATCGTCAGGACGAGAGCTAGTCAACGTTAGCTGTTAGCTACGTGCAAGACTGTGCTGCTTATCTGCTGCTAACAGCTAACGCTAACTAGCTCTCCTCCTGACGATTTCAACAGGTGAGGTGCCATTGATTTACATACAGTATGATGTATTCAAGCTCTATTCAGTAAAAATGAGTATGTCCAGCTGTTTTGAAGGAGATGTTTTCACAGCAAATATAAAATAGATAATAGCGATGGAATTATGATTAACTGCCTAAAAAACCCAGTATGAAATAAAGTAATAAAGGAGTGGATGTTGTACATGGAGATTTACGGTTTTACTTTTGTTTTTTTACGGTGGTATCGCATCAAATTGGTAGAGAATCGTGGAATTTCACCGGTATTGATGTTGACTACAGAATAAATCTGTATTAAACTTCTATGCATCAGTAATAATAATGTAATAATATAGTATAATATAACTCTAAAAGGAGCAATTCTGTTAACAAGTAGAACCGTAGTTTGATCTCATCATGCATGTCTTATTATGATAAGATCTTTACTCAGCAGTGGCCCAAAGCTTCATAATAACATCTGTAGTATTAGTACTAATAATACGACTATATTTTCACGTCTTTGGTACACTGCATGTATTCTTTTTTAATAAAGACATTTCAAAGGTTCAGTTTTCCTTCTGCTGACCTCCACAGTCCACTTCAACTGAACTTTCCTCAGAGAATATTAGACGATCGTTTTCAAAATCAATAACTCATTTTCCGTCTGTCGTGTATAATAACCGTCTGTATTGATGCTGCTTTCCTCTCAACTACTTTACATTTAAGATCCCACTCAGTTAAATTAAACCCAGACTGCCTTTTTACCGTAAAAAAACCCATTAAATTCAAGGAGAGAAATATGAGGAGAAGACATATAGAAGAAATAAAAGCTGAGATAGGAGGAGAGATGGGAATCTTATATTAAGATGCACATAATAAGTGCATGGCTTGCAAACTTGCAGAGAGCCTGTGGGCTGCAGGCTGAGCAGCACGAACAGAGTCAGCGTTGGTGAAGCGGCTTCCCATACAGCGAGAAAGAGACCAGGACGGGAATAAAATTAATCTGACTAGAGCCAAAAATAAAGTGACTCAGTGGCTGTGTACTAGGTCAGCTACCAAGAAGATTTCACACACGACCAGAAAGAAGAAATAAAGTGTCTCTCAGTTGTGAACTTGATTGTGGTTCAGAGCTTCCCGTCAGGAGAAGAGTTTTATTATGATCGGCAGCATTCAGACAGAGAAAAGGCTTCTGCAAACCAAGCGCTATTTTTGTCTGAACATGTTGAGCATTAAAAACGTACTACGGGCAATAAAAGTCAACGCTATAATGACGCAAATTTCTTTAACGCATTAATGCAACTTGTGATTTTTAGGTTGTAATGGCTCAGTTTTAAAGCGAGAGTGAAGATACTGGTATCATATGGAACTCGTAAACCTGATGAATCCATCGGTACCAACCATGTCAGACTAGCTGGTCATGAAGGAGGTTAAATAACGCTCCAAACTTACGCTACATTTTTTTCGAGGAAAAACTGTCATGGCCATTTTCAAAGGGGTCCCTTGACCTCTGACCTCCAGATCAGTGAATGTAAATGGGTTCTCTGGGTACCCACGAGTCTCCCCTTTACAGACATGCCCACTTTATGATCATCACATGCAGTTTGGGGCAAGTCATAGTCAAGTCAGCACACTGACACACTGACAGCTGTTGTTGCCTGTTGGGCTGCAGTTTGCCATGTTATGATTGGAGCATATTGTTTTATGCTAAATGCAGTACCTGTGAGGGTTTATGGATCAATATCTGTTATTGATTTGTGTTGTTAATTGATTTCCAATAATAAATATATACATACATTTACATAAAGCAGCATATTTGTCCACTCCCATGTTGATAAGAGGATTAAATACTGGACTTTCACGCATTAGAGCCCATAAACAGTCTCAGAAGACATGCACAGGTCATGCAGAGGTCATCCGTGTGCAAGACTCTGTTTGTAATGAGCTTTTTGAATGATGATTTACTTGATATATAACAGATTCAAGCTGCTGACAGGTGGCTGCAGAGACACCTGAACTCACCTGAACTCACCTGAACTCACCTGACCTGTGGCTGAAACACAGCGACTTCCATTTGAATGAACATAAACATGCAGATTGACCTGGTGGAGCTCAGATGGTTTGAGTCGCGTTGCAGCACAGAACCACGTCCAGACTTCTCTCCTCATCTTCCATCACGGACGCTGAAACAGAACAGAGAGCTCTTTATAAAGAGCAGTGATGGTTGAATACTTTGACTTGCTCCAGCTGAAGATGAGCAGAAGTGTTTAACATCGCCAACGATCAAAGCTTAGCAGAGAGTTAGAAGAGATTGTTTTTTAATGAAGTGCAGTTATAAAGTTGACCGAGGGCCGGAGAGCTTCCAGGTATAACACCCGGACGTCTCTAACGAAGACGCCGTCTCTCTCTCCCTCTACTTCGGTTTGATGTTGTTGTGGCTGATTTTAGATGCCGAACTTTGAAAGGCCCCAAACTTTTAAGTGGGTCTCCGGAGGATAAACGCCAGACAGGCGCCAGATTTTGTGCCTGCTTTTTAAAAAGTGGCCGCCCTGCACTTTAGAGTCCAATTCTAAAGCTATGAATCTCAAACAGGCTTGGAGGGAAATCTCACTCTGCACTACTCAGATGCTTTAGGCAGACACACACACACACACACACACATGTCAGGGTGAAAACAGCTTCACTAAGTGATTCCATTGAAGCCGGTGGGCTGTTCAGACCGTGTTACTGTCACACCTCAATAACCAGCCGCCCTGCAGGATGCATCTCTTCTAATGCCGTCATTACACTGGAATACCTGTCACACAGATGCAGCGCTTTAAATCCCGTTCCACAAGTCTTTCTCACGCCGTTTCACATTTATGTATCCTTTATTTAAAGGTCTTATTGATAACATTTTTATTTAGATGAATATTTAAAAAAAAAAAAGTGGACTTTAGAAATGTTTTTTCCTGAAAAAGGTTATGATTGTGAGTTAAACATTTTAAAAAATGTTGGCGGGTCAGAAATGAATGTTTTGTTCATCTCTGTGGAAGATTTCTGACGTTTGGTTCCTACTACTAACAAGGTTTGTGAGCCAATAGTAAAACGTTGGTATCATGTGGTATCTCAGCGTCGTCAGTTAGTGTGGAAACAAACAGATGAATGGCTGAGATTGACGGTAAAAATAAATTAATAAATAAATAAATGACTCAATAAATAAATGTTATTAAATGTAGCAAAAATAATATTATAAATAAATTTAGCCATTAAGTAATTGATAAAATGTGACATAAATTGATATTTAATTTTATTTATTTATCTATCTGTATCTTTTATTTATTTACACTTCAGTTTAATTTTTTCTTTTGTGTATTTTTGTATTCATTTTTATTAAATCTTCAATTTATTCATTCATTCATTTTGCATTTATTTATTTTTTATATATATAAAAATACATATTAATTTTATTTACTTATTTTTGCATTTATTTAAAAAATAAATAAATATATTTTATTTATTTTGCATTTATTTAAAAATACATATTAATTTTATCTATTTATTTATTTAAAAAATACATAAAAATATATTTTATTTATTTTAAATATATAATATATATATACACACACACAAGACAGCGAGATGAATAAAACCGGAGTCAAATTCCTTTTATGTAAATACTTTGCAAATAAAGCAGATTCTGATCCTGATTCAGACCGTTAGACAATTAGAGGACTGTTGTTATTTTTTTAAGTCAAAGTAATAAAGTAATTTTTAAATCAATATTCTGTGTCAAATTACTGATTTCTTTAGTAAGTAGCTGTGTAATAAGACAGATAATGTACAGCGAGCCAGTCATTATTGCTAAACGAACCCCTTCAGAGTGATTCAAGACCCTCCTGACGGGGTTCATTTAACAATAATGACCAGCTCGCTGTACATTATCTCTTAATTATAGTTTTATTAGATTATGAAATACAAATAAGGGACACATATGAATGAAACCGAACATAAAGTGTTGAAACCTCCAACCTCTCCTCTCTCCATCTGTTGTCTTCTAATCTTTAATGAGGTCGAGCTGAAGCTGGGTGTTTTAACTTTATGAGAATAAGACGCAGACAGGAAGTACTCAGACAGAAATAGCTCAGAAGAACTTGATTGTCATCTCATTATTTTGCCTGAGTGGGAACAAACATCTCCTACTTTACATTCAGTACAGGATCAATATGGTGGAGCGTTCCGGTAATGTGTGTCGACTCTGGGTTTAATGAATCCTCTTCTGCTGTCTGCACCACTGAGCTGTTACTGATGCTGAGGGATGCACCTGAACCTGCCTCTCAACCTGTGCATATTTACACATGATCAGTCCGGGGGGGAGAAGCCAAGCAGCATCAAACCACTCAGTAACTCTGGAGTCTGTAATCTCCTCTTCAATTAGAAACTGTTACCCAAACAGGGAGCGCCTCAGAAACCAGGTTACTGTTGATGTGATGTCACTGTGAGGTGTTCCTCCTCCTCCTCTTCCTCCTCCTCCTCCTCCTCCTCTGTGTCTTTCCCAGCAGCAGTGATTAAGTCCAGTTAATGAATGCCACAGTGAGTGTTCACCTCGTGTCCACGCTCAGAGAGAGGAGGGTTTACAGGAAACGCTGCAGCTCTGACGACGTCTCGTCTTGCTCATCAGGTCAAAGAAAACACAAATGGATGATCTGGAGAACGCTGACGGTGATTTGAGGAGCTGAAAAGAGTCGCTGAGCGGTTAAAGTTGAGCAGAGATCACGGATACGGTAAATCATTTTATAAAAAATTCAAAGACAAGCAGGTGTCCATCCGCCACCCCCGACCTCCACACGGCTACATAGAGGACTCACTACTCTCTGTGTTGGCACTAGAGAGTACTGAGTTCTTTATGGACTTTCTGTTCACATGAAAAAGGGCATGAATGACACCATAATGCGCAGAGCATTTAGCATGCAATTAAAACGCCTTTCTTGCTTTTCGCGTGTCATTTGTACGCCATTTAGACTGTACTGAGTCCGTTGTAAATGCATCAATGTAAATAAACAACACAGTCTCACGGCAGTTTGTGAAATAGTCACGAAATGTAATCTATCTGATTCGTGTACATAGACACCAATTTCCCTTTTTTTTCATGATGCTCAGCACGACTTTCAACAACGGATTTTGCACGTGTCAATTTCCGCTCCAGTCTTTTCAAAATAAAACTACAAATTCATCCACCGTCTCATTATAACTCTGATACAGACTCACACCAAGAACGGTCATCTTCACAGAGTCCTCCATGAGCTCTAACTCCTCCAGAGATATATGAAAAGTGTCTGTTTATCGTCCTCCACTGTAACTCAGTGTGTTCACTGTACTTCATCCACCTCTCTGACAGAGAGGAGAACCTTTTGTTCCACCTCTACAGTCCCCAATTACAGTAATCTCCTTCCTCGGCTAATCCCCACAGAGCACAACTTTGAAGCGGAGCGCTTCATCGAACATCAAAGTTGTCTTCTCACTCCTCCGCTCACGCCAGTCACAGAAAGGCTGTCTGATATAATGGGAGAGGATGGAGGATGGAGGATGGAGGATGATGTGACGGCTGGAGGAGCACACAACACAAATATACACCACTTCAGATGTGCTTTCAGCCGACTGTTACAGAGGAAATCCACCTAATGCTGAGACAAAGCTGCTGCTGCTGGAGCTGCTTCTGCTGTGTCTGATCATCACAGAGGTAGAAAGACAGTGAATGTACTGCAGCAGCAGGAGGACAAATCTGACTGATTTTAACTTAGAAACCTCTTGTTCCGTTTCCAGTAAAGTTAGTCTCTCTTACACAAAGTGAAACAGCTCGATATTAACGTTTATCTGTTTATTGATACTTATTTTTATTATCTTAAGTGAACACGTACCAACATGGACAAGAAATCCTTCAAGTCTTCAGACTGTAGTTCAAGTTATTCAGATGATATTCACAACTCAGTCTCGCTGTAGTTCGTGAAATAGCGCCAATTTTGCTTTTCGCGTGTAATTTTGTACGCCATGTAGACTGTACCGAGTCCGTTGTAAATGCGTCAATGTAAATATACAACACAGTCTCACGGCAGTTTGTGAAATAGTCACGAAATTGAATCTATCTGATTAGTGTACATAAACACCAATTTCCCTTTTTTTTATGTGACGCTCAGCACGACTTTCAACAACGGATTTTTCGTGCGTTTTCCTACAAATGTCCAGCAACATGTGACGCTCCAGTCTTTTCAAAATAAAACTACTTAGTTAGGTTTAGGAATAGATCGCAGTTTGGGTTAAAATAAGCTGCTGTGCACTGGGCTGGAAACGCACAACAGTTACAGTGAAGCAGTCTGATCAGTTCATCCTTGAGTCCAAGTGGACGTTTTGAGCCAAATTTGCATTCCTGAGATATCATGTTCACGAGAATGGACCGGACAAATGGACAGACAACCGATAACTAGAGCTGTCAATCGATTCAAATATCCAATCGCGATTAATCGCAAAATTAATCACACATTCTTTTATCTGTTCTAAATGAACCTTAAAGGGAGATTTGTCAGGTATTTAATCCTCTTATCAACATGGGAGTGGACAAATATGCTGCTTTATGCAAAATGTATGTATATATTTATTATTGTAAATCAATGAACAACACAAAACAATGACAGATATTGTCCAGAAACCCTCACAGGTACTGCATTTAGCATAAAACAATATGCTCCAATCATAACATGGCAAACTGCAGCCCAACAGGCAACAACAGCTGTCAGTCAACAAGGCGAATATCGGTCGATACCGATGTTCGGCCAGTAAATCGGTGCATCCCTGATATATACAACATATTGTTCCTTTCAGTTCATCCTGAGAGGAACATGAATGTGGACCAAAACCACCAACCCTTTGGGTTATAATAGTTTTAATACCTGCTTAAACATTTGAAAACTAAAATATACTTTTAAAGAGCCTTTGTTTTAAGAGTTATCAGCAGATCAGTCTCATAACTCTGATCATCAAACATGATGTAATGAGCTTAGAAACTGATAAAGGAACAAAGAAAAGATCCCTTTAAGGATATTTAACATCAGAAATCCTCCAACGGTTCTTCAGATGCTGAAACTCCAGATCCCTGTATGTGCAGAGTAAAGTGTGAGGGTTTCCACTATCAGCTCCATTGATCACTCTGTAAAGCTGCTGTTGAATGAACTTACAGGTAGAATGATCAATCAGCTCCGACACCACGTCTCATACACTACAGGAGAAAATGATTTTCAATAGGACGATCGATGGAGGAGGATGAAATGTAAGTGAGGAGTAATTTCACACTCCACTTCCACCTGGTCGTGATGGTTATGTCCCGTCATGTGACGGGTGGAGGAGGTGGAGGAGCTGCTGCTGCAGACGGAACAGACGGTACATTACACTTCATCACGTCATTAAAGGACAATAAGTCCTTCTGTGTTCAGACTAAAGTCAAGTTGTTTATGAGAGCTGGAACTCACCTGATCAAACTATTAGATATGAACTTGCTTTGATCAAGACGTGATTTAATAAACATCCCATCGTTCATCACCTCCCTGTGTACGATGAATCCAACGTTTGCAGTAGAATGAACGTTTATTATCACCGTCCATCAGTGATCAACTCTCATAATGTTTAACCAGCCGATGTGTTGAAGCCTGACTTTGGTTGTTTCCTGCTGAGCTTCACTGTTGGTATCGTACGTTACTGACAACCACGGGATACATTTCATATCAGCCTCGTATCATCACGCTTGTAGAAACGCACAACGCCACGTGGTTAACGCTGTGAAACGATTGGTTCTATTTAGACAACAGAACTTGTTAAGGTAAGAAAGGTAAAAAGCTAACCAGCTAAAGCTACTAACTAAAAACTGACTAACTAAAACTAGGGCCGTCAAAGTTAACGTGATAACAACGAGTTAGCTCAGGTTCATTTCAACGGCACTAATTTCTTTGACGCGTAAACGCAACTTGTGATTTTTTAGGTTGTGCCGGCTCAGTTTTAAAGCTAGAGGGAAGATACTGGTAACCTGAAAATTGTCCAAAAAATGTCCCAAAAAATTCCCAAAATCACCTAAAAACTTCTGAAAAAAAGTCTGAAAAATTTCCCAAAAATTCCCAAACTATCCGAAAAATGTCCTAAAACAACGTCCAAAGATTGTTATAAAAATGTCCAAAAAAATTTCAGAAAAAAAGGCATAACAAAAGTCCGATACTGGTATAATACAGTATGAGACTATAAAACCTGATGAATCCATCGGTACCAGCCAGGTCAGACTAGCTGGTCATGAAGGAGGTTAAATAACGCTCCAAACTTACACTAAATGTTGGCGAGGAAAAACTGTCATGTCCATTTTCAATGGGGTCCCTTGACCTCTGACCTCCAGATCAGTGAATGTAAATGGGTTCTATGGGTACCCACGAGTCTCCCCTTTACAGACATGCCCACTTTATGATAATCACATGCAGTTTGGAGCAAGTCATAGTCAAGTCAGCACACTGACACACTGACAGCTGTTGTTGCCTGTTGGGCTGCAGTTTGCCATGTTATGATTGGAGCATATTGTTTTATGCTAAATGCAGTACCTGTGAGGGTTTCTGGATCAATATCTGTCATTGATCTGTGTTGTTAATTGATTTACAATAATAAATATATACATACATTTTGCATAAAGCAGCATATTTGTCCACTCACATGTTGATAAGAGGATTAAATACTTGACAATCTCCCTTTAAGGTTCATTTAGATCTGCGATTAATCGTGGTTAAATATATGAATTGATTGACAGCCCTAATTAAAATACAACAGTTCTTCCAGAGCAGCCAAACAGAGTCCACGGCCACTCATACAGTTTGTTTACAGTGAGTTTTTCAGCCTCACCGAGCCGTTAGCGTTTGTTTGGTCAGTGATTATTCTGCAAAGCAAAGCTGCAGCGAGAATCAATCATTAAAAAAATAAATAGGAAAAGGTCATTTTCCAGGAATAATGGTGCGCTTCCTGCCTCACAAGCCAACGCACATGTACAGAAATACTCATGTGAAGCCTGAGGACTGAAATGTTAATGTTAATGTTAACAGACGGGAGGAAGGCTTGTGTGTGGAGGCAATTAGTAGAACTTCTTATTAACTGCATGTTTCACCCACACACTGACCTTTTTGTCATCAATACACACATATACTGTATACTTATATAAACCTATATATAAACTATAGAGGCTTCAAACACCTGCAGAGGTCACAGTGAAGGAATCAGCTCCGTTTTGTATTAAATATGCAAAGAAATGTGCCATAACCCTCCTGCAACGTTGAGCTTTCTGTGGGTTGTTCTGGGTCTTTGCCTCCACATCATCATCTGCTCCACTTTAAGAAGCAATAATGTTTAAATCAACTGACGCATTAGAACTCGGCTGCCCGCGGGATCAACCACACACACAGTGCCGGTCATGGTCACGGGAACTTCCAAACTCCACGTTTGTGATCAATTATTTAAACGGCACACTTTTATTTTGTCTGCGAGGCTTTTAGGTGATTAATTAGACTCCTCAGTCACCTAGTTCTCATCTAAAAAGCCAATATTATTGAGGAAGGAGAACTCTCTTTTCAGAGAGCGTTGCCTTTTATTCTCAAGAGCTGTTTTGAAGAAAAGAAGAACTGTAAATTATTGAGTGAAAAACCCTTTAAACCACATTTATTCTGACTCTGCTTGAAGTTTTGCTTCCCAAACGTTGTTAAAATGTTTCCTGATCTGCCACAGTTTGGTTGGATTCAGGTGCAGAAACTACACCGATCAGCTATAACATGATGACCACCGGCCTAATATTGAGTAGGTCCTCCTCCTGACTCGTGGAGGCCTGGACTCCTCTAGACCTCTGAAGGTCTGCTGTGGTATCTGGCACCAAGCCGTCAGCAGCAGATCCTTTAAGTCCTGTATAAGTTGCGAGGTGGGGCCTACGTGGATCGGACTTGTTTGTCCAGAACATCCCACAGATGCTCCATCGGATTGAGATCAGGAGAATCTGGAGGCCGAGTCAACACCTCCAACTCGTTGCCATCCACATGATGTAAAAGAAAACGTGATTCATCAGACCGGGCCACCTTCTTCCATCGCTCCGTGGTCCAGTTCTGATGCTCACGACGCGTCCATTGTAGGCGCTTTTGCCGTTGGACACGGGTCAGCACGGGCACCCTGACCGGTCTGCAGCTACACAGCTCCATACGCAACAAGCTGAAACCTGCACAGAGTGAACCCAAGTTAGAGATCTAAGAATAGAAAAGTTGTTTTTCCATTTTTCATCCACAGTTGTGTTCTCTGTTGTGTTTACAGACAGATTTCAGCCTCACGGCGCTGCTGAAGACGTTCAGTCTCGTTTCACTGTTTCACATGTTTTCTGGTGGACTCTCTAACGTGTCTCATTGAACAGAAAAGCTACTGTTCCTCACATTCTCATCAGCCTTCAGAGTAGAGGTCATTAAGGGTTAAAAAGATAAAGAACAAAGACACGACAGAGGTTGAGATCAGAGCCGTTCCTGATCTGTTCATCCGTCTCTCGGGTCGTCCTCAGAGGAGGCTGAACCAGGCTGAGAAGAGCCGGCTGACGAGGGAGGATTTGGCACCAGAGAAGAAGAACAGGTAGTTCCTCCACACACACAGTAAACTACAGACTACACATTAAACCGTAGCAACAGTACGAGGTCGGGGTTCAAAAAGACAATAAAGGCTGCAATTTAAACAGAAATGACTTCCTATTAATACAGTTTCTTATCGTGTAACAGTGCTTCTGTATCTCTAGTTCATGTTGTTCATGTTCATGGACAGTATGAGGTGACTGATGGTACGCGTTCACAGGATTTCCAGTTTCTTGTCAATGTGAGCCGCCATGCAATGCATTCTGGTAGGCGTTTTGAAAGACGGGGCCAAAGATTGTCTATTACTAAGACGTGAAAGTCAATAGTTCGTTCCATGTCAACATCAGCGTCCAGCAGCAGAGCTACGCTTCCAACATTTTGGATTGAAAGCAACGACCGGATGCCAGTAAAACGGCCGCCTACAAAGAGACGTACAAAAGTAAAACTAAATCATTTCTATTCTCTTGTTATATATCTAATATATTACATAATATATAAATATTATAAATATGCATACTATTATATCTATTTACTTACTAATTTATTTATTTTATTTTTTTGGAGTTTATTTATATTTAATTTTCCCTTTTATATATTTTTACATTTATTTTTATTCATTTTTAAATTTATTTATTTTGCATTCATTTATTTATTTTGCATTTATTTATTTTTGCATTTATTCTTTTCAATCTATTATATATGTACTTTTAAATGTATGTATTTAATGCAAAAAGTGGGCTGTTAAATACATTTCCTAAAAATATATACATAAATAAATAAAAGGAAAAATTATAAGGGAATTAATACAAAGATAAATAAATAAATGAGCTAAATAAAACAGAAATATCAATTAATTAATGGCTGCATTTATTTTAAAGTAAAACAAAATTATTTCTATTCTCTTGTCATATATTTAATGTCTCTTCCAAAATAGCCTGTGTTGAACAATAACATTTTTTTTAATTAAGCATACTAGTATTTATTTACTTAATTATTTATTTATAAAACTTTTTGGGAGTTTATTTGTATTTAATCTTCCCTTTTATGTATTTATACATTTATTTTATTCATTTTTAAATGTATTTATTTTTGTATTTATTTTTGTATTCATTTATTTATTTTTGCATTTATTTTTTATCTATTTTATATTCATTTTTAAATGTATGTATTTAATGCAAGAAAGGGGGCTGTCTTCAATAAATTTAATAAAAATAAATAAAAAAATTAAAGGAAAAATTATAAGGGAATTAATACAAAGATAAATAAATAAATGAGCTAAATAAAACAGAAATATAAATTTATGTCACATTTTATCAATTAATAAATGACATTTATTTTTAATATTATTTTTGCTACATTTAATGACGTATTTATTCATTTATCAAGTCATTTATTTATTTTAGAAGACGTGGTTAAACAAAGAGCAGAGAGAAACCTAAAACATGTTTAACACAATGATCAGAGTTACTCACAGTTAAATATTGAGTTTAATTAAAGTCAGAAATCTTTCTCTCTGTTTAGTTTATTTGTCGAGTCCAACAACTTTCTCTGGACTCATTTATTGCTGCCGTCCAGGAGGACGCTGGATCTCAATCTGTTTTCAATTTGTTACTCCACACGGAGACGATTCCTCGCCAGCGTCCCACCGATAACACTGAAATTTAAGTTGAGCAAACAGGATGAATGTAAAGTGAGGCGGTTCAAGAGGACGCCGCTCTCCGTCGCAGCTTCAATTTGTGATGTTTCCTGATAATGTGGCTGTATGTTCACATTTAACTCAGCGGGGATAAGACGGTGTTTCCATCAACTCCTCTTGTTTACCGACCAGAAGAGAGGGAGAGGATGATAGATGTGTCTGCGTTTCTCATTTTCTTTTGATTGTTGTTATATTAGTGTCAGACAATGTCAGACGGGGAATCAACAATATGAAAGAAATGCAATCAACGGCGAGATTATTGCTCCGATATGTCACTGAAACAAGTGTAAATCTAATGCATCCTTACAGCTGAGATTAAACAAACACAGGCTTCCGTCCACCGTTCATGTCCCACGTGTTACGTTTCACTTTCACGTAACAATCAGCTGTTTGATCGTGTCCCGTGTTCACAACGTTCAGTGTCAGTTTCACTCTGCAGACGTAGTCGTTTAAGTCCAACCAAACATAACTGTAGTGGTTTTGTTTGCTTAAAGCTAACGTGACGCCAAAGGGCGTGACAAAGCGCCGGTATGTGACGAGTTGGGATGAGAACGTGCTGCTTGTTTTGACCACAGACTGCATACAAGAAGTGGACGTTGTCACCATGACGTCACCCATTGGCCGTCGCCATCTTGTTTTTTTGTCTGTCTACATCTTGGTTTTTGGCCGTCACCATCTTGGTTTTTGGCCGTCACCATCTTGGTTTTTGGCCGTCTCCATCTTGGTTTTTGTCTGTCTCCATCTTGGTTTTTGGCCGTCACCATCTTGGTTTTTGGCCGTCTCCATCTTGGTTTTTGGCCGTCACCATCTTGGTTTTTGTCTGTCTCCATCTTGGTTTTTGGCCGTCTCCATCTTGGTTTTTGGCCGTCACCATCTTGGTTTTTGTCTGTCTCCATCTTGTTTTTTGGCCGTCACCATCTTGGTTTTTGGTCATCACCATCTTGGTTTTTGGCCGTCACCATCTTGGTTTTTGGCCGTCACCATCTTGGTTTTTGTCTGTCTCCATCTTGGTTTTTGGCCGTCACCATCTTGGTTTTTGGCCGTCACCATCTTGGTTTTTGGCTGTCTCCATCTTGGTTTTTGTCTGTCTCCATCTTGTTTTTTGGCCGTCACCATCTTGGTTTTTGTCTGTCTCCATCTTGGTTTTTGGCCGTCACCATCTTGGTTTTTGGCCGTCACCATCTTGGTTTTTGGCTGTCTCCATCTTGTTTTTTGGCCGTCACCATCTTGGTTTTTGGTCATCACCATCTTGGTTTTTGGCCGTCACCATCTTGGTTTTTGGCTGTCTCCATCTTGGTTTTTGTCTGTCTCCATCTTGTTTTTTGGCCGTCACCATCTTGATTTTTGTCTGTCTCCATCTTGTTTTTTGGTCGTCACCATCTTGGTTTTTGGCCGTCACCATCTTGGTTTTTGGCCGTCACCATCTTGGTTTTTGGCTGTCTCCATCTTGGTTTTTGGTCGTCACCATCTTGGTTTTTGGCCGTCACCATCTTGGTTTTTGGCCGTCACCATCTTGGTTTTTGTCTGTCTCCATCTTGTTTTTTGGCCGTCACCATCTTGGTTTTTGGCTGTCTCCATCTTGGTTTTTGGTCGTCTCCATCTTGGTTTTTGGCTGTCTCCATCTTGGTGTTTGGCTGTCTCCATCTTGGTTTTTGGTCGTCACCATCTTGGTTTTTGGCCGTCTCCATCTTGGTTTTAAGCCGTTGCCATCTTGGTTTTTGGCCGACACCATCTTGGTTTTAAGCCGTTGCCATCTTGGTTTTTGGCCGACACCATCTTGGTTTTAAGCCGTTGCCATCTTGGGTTTTGGCCATCGCAGTGTTGGTTTTTGGCTGTCACCATCTTGGTTTTAAGCCGTTGCCATCTTGGTTTTTGGCCGACACCATCTTGGTTTTAAGCCGTTGCCATCTTGGGTTTTGGCCATCGCAGTGTTGGTTTTTGGCTGTCGGTATCTTGGTTTTTGGACGTCGCCATCTTGGTTTTTGCTGCCTCCATAATGTTTTTTTGCAACCAGAAGTGACACGAGAGGGTGTAGCTAAAAACAACCGAACACTGAATAAGATATTTTCAAACGACCAAAAATGTTATTAACTTTGATGAAGTGAAAAAACACAATGAAAGGGTTAAAGTCTCAGACCGGACAACGCCGTGGTAGCAACCTGTCAATCACAAGGTAGCCCCGCCCTAAAGCATCCCCTGCTTTATGGTCTATCTGACTCTAAATGGGACCATCATTTACTAAATGAACATCATGCTGTATTGAAGAAGACTTGAAACTAGTGATTGAGACCATAAACTCATGTTTACAATGTTTACTGAGGTAATAAATCAAGAGAGAAGTAGAAGCTCATTTTCTCATTGACTTCTATACAACCAGACTTTCTTTAGCTAACTCGTTAGCCACAGCAGCTTCTTCTCATTAAAATGTTGAAAGTAGAAATCAAAAGCAGAAAACGTTATTTCAATTTGACTTAAGTCTCGAGCCATTTTAATCAATAAATAATGTACAGTTTAATTAATATCTCATGACTTAAATATGACACCATTTAATGGAAACTTTCATGGAGAGATTAAGACTATAGCTGGATTTAAAGCTGTTGTGAAAATGTTCAGAAGAAGGAATATAGTGAAGGAGTATGGAGGTCCGAGCCA
The DNA here is from genome assembly GCF_043250625.1 of Sebastes fasciatus. NCBI lineage: Eukaryota > Metazoa > Chordata > Actinopteri > Perciformes > Sebastidae > Sebastes > Sebastes fasciatus. The sequence continues at coordinate 2,086,068 of NC_133796.1, read as the reverse complement.
GCTGATTGGAGCTCATCACTGTGAGACTCAGAGTCATTAATTCCCTTTTATTCTGCCTCTCAGATAAGACTCTCTCCTCAGTGAGCTGAACAAATTGCGTTTCTCTGCTCACAGAGAGGACGGCCGAGTTGTGAATGAAGCGCTGAGCCTCGATAACACGCTTCCCGTCCCTGATTGTTTCCTTCCTGCGGCGGGAAGGTGAGGTTGAAAGGTTCGGGAGGAGATTTCATTTTCTCTGTAGATATACATGAAAAGGTAATGAGACATCTTTGTGCGTCGGGTCTTTCATTAATAAAACAGCAGTCAGCGGGGAGCGTTCGAAGAAAAGGAACACGATTCGATATTTAAGTTATTATTGAAGTTGTACTCTATTCTGTCCACACATAGTCCGGGTTAATGTGGAAAAGTAATACAGATGATTCGTTTGATTATTGGTGCTGCAACTCTTTATTCTGTAATACCTGACGCCCGCCATTGATCTGCCTGATTCCACATCAAATACATATTCACATTAAAAACAGCAGTTTTCAACCAGCTTTGTATCATTACAATGTGGTTAGTATCAACGCATTCTCACGTCAAATACCGACACTTGGTCAGTGGCCCTACGCTTTCAAACTATGACCTCAGTTTTGGACGTGTCATGTCGCATTCACAGATTTTGCAACTTCATGCAAATACCGACACATTTTCACTCCCAACTCGTCAAATACGTCCGCTTGTTCAGTTCCAATCGCCGTCGGAGAAGACGCACGGGTTACCTCTCTTGTGTTACTTTTGGACGGACCAGGGACGGCGTGTCAATATACGCTCATTACATGAATAGTGTCTTTTCAAAATAAACTTCTGTGCTCACTTTTTACATGCATTCAGTCTATTTTGAAAATAAAATTCCAACGTAGGCTTACTTAGTTTTTAGCTTTACTTATGTAACAAAAGTACTCGGTTAGCTTTAGGAAAAGATTGTGGTTTCGGTTAACGCTTGTTACGCAGCTGCCGTTTGTAAGGTACAGAAGTTACGTAACAAAACTACGATAAAATAACTCACCACTGTTAACGAGTCATTAGTCACATGAGTCTTTAGTATCGTCAGTCACGTCAAAGAAGTAAACGTTAATAACGAAAGGTGCCGAATAAAAGTATGGCTTTTCCTGATTTTTTTTTTTATGATTATGAATTATTCATTTTATATGTTTTGTTTATCTCTGTGGAAGATATCTGACGTTTGTAATAGTAAAACAATAGTAAAACAACGTTGGTATCATGTGGTATATCTGGGTCGTCAATGAGTGTGGAAAAACGGATAAATGGCTGAGAGTGCCAGGCAACCACTTGTTGTGAAGTAAATGCAGTGGAACAGGGGAGAATGCGACATCTAGTGGCTGAATGTTATCATAAGCATCTTTAAGGAAAAAGTTGAAGTGAAATAAACCTAAAAGGACACTTTGAATAATTTAAAATGTGTTTTTTGTTTTTACAGTTTTCTTTGTCAGTTCTTGAATAAAATAATCTCAAACATCCTCATGGGACAGAATAACTTCTACAAGTCCTTTATGCAACTGAAAGAGTCTTTATTCATGATGTGTTTTCCATTATGAATCACCTTCTCCATCATCACACACCGCCCACTTTAATCTCCTCTCTCGGTGTGAAGAGCTCGCTCATTAATGCCTTCCCTCGGCTCCTCCTGTCCCGTCTTTGACTCGCCTCTCGCTGCTCCTCACACTCGTGTTGTTTATGTTTGGCTCGGCTCTCTCAGGCTCTCTGGCAGAATGTTATCGACACTCTGAGTGTCTCCGTGCACGGACAGAGAGCCCTTCATCTGGATCTAAAGAGGCCCTGAGGTTACCAACACGATGGCAGGAAGCTGCAGGTTGAGCTGTAGTCGAGGACGTCTGAGAGCTGCTTCAAGACCAGAGCTCATCTGGAGGCAACAACACCCACGGCAACATTTACGTAACATATGTCAATACTGAGCAATATCTCACTGGCGATGTGTTCTTGTTTGTATAAAAAGGTCACGCAGTCTGGCCTGTTCTTAACCATGAACCATGGAACCAGGAACTAAACCCTCAACAGAATATTTACCGTTATACTTCGTTTTATATCATTAAGAAGTTATGGCAGCAAACTCCGGATCTGAAAAGTGAAGCCAATGATGAAGTTCCTTAAACCTGCATTCTTTCTAACAGCCAGCAGGGGGCGACTCCTCTGGTTGCAAAAAGAAAGTCTGATTGTATAGAAGTTTATGAGAAAATGAGCCTACTTCTCTCTTGATTTATTACCTCAGTAAACGTTGTGAACATGAGTTTATGCTCTCAATTGAGGCGTTTATGATCGCAAAGATGGCGAAAGCCAAAAAACAAGATGGCAACGGCCAAAAACCAAGATGGCGACGGCTAAAAACCAAGATGGCGACGGCTAAAAACCAAGATGGCGAAGGCTAAAAACCAAGATGGTGACGGCTAAAAACCAAAATGGAGACGGATAAAAATCAAGATGGAGACGACCAAAATGCTGAACTCAAGGTTTCAAAACGGTACTCCACAAACCGATGGGTGACTTCACGATGACTCTACGTCCACTTCTTATATACAGTCTATGGTCAAAACAAGCAGTCCGAAGACGCCCTCTCGGGCTCCAGATAACACTGACAGGATATCCCGCTGAAAGTGTGGCAGTACAGCTGAGCCTGAAAAGCTGAGTCTGAAAGGTCCTATAATGACCATCGTACGGAGGACAAAACCTTTTGATTGAGGTAACAACATGGAGCTCTTCTCACTTCTCAGTTTGTAAATCCTCTGAGGATGGAGGAGGCACACAATAGACTCTGGTGCCACCGTCGGTTCATTTTAAAGATCTCTCCACACTTTCCATCCGTCCGATAGTTTAGTTTAGTTCAGGTTGTGACGTGTTGATGCATCAAAGCAATAAACCACACAGGGCTGCTAGAATGCCTCGTCTTGTTTAGTCTTGTTTAGTCTTGTTTAGTCTTGTTTATGCTCAAATATGATTAAACAGGACGATTATAAAATGACTGCAGCCAGATGAGATTAATGTACCTTACCGTGAATTAATCACCTCCAATGAGTCTGTACTCGATGAGAACGAAGCCGGTGGCCCTCGATGATGAGGTCACGCTGCGACAACAACACAGCATGTTTACAACTCATATTTAAAACACAGTAATGAAAGCGTTCACTAACTAGAAGAGGAGGAACTAAATGAGCTTAATGGGGCGTAACGAGGAGGAATCAGCTGAAACTAAAGCAGAAGGAAATGAAATGAAAAGATAATTAAAGGTGAAGAACATTAGTCCTGTTTTACTGCCACAGCTTCTCCTCCTCAGGACAGAACCGAGTACATGTCTCAACCGAGTACACGTCTGAACCGTGTTCCGTCAGTCTGTTAATGTGTGTCTACACTAATAGTCAGTGGTCATATCTATAATGTCAAATCCAGAGGTACATGTTCACCAACAAGCCATGACGTACTCTATATCGTTGAATGCACCTGATTGTTCCCTGGTTTTCTGCTCGCCGTTCCAAAGAGGAAACATTTCAAACAACTTCCTGTTATTCCTTCTAAACAATCCTCCAAAATCTACTTCTGAAAACATTTTAAGAGAGAAATAGGCGATGATGTCACTGCTGACTCTGGTTTCATTTTACAACTAGATTACCTAGTTTCACAGCTTGGTGCAAGATTCGTGAGCCGGACGTGTCACGCTGGACGAGCTCATTTGTACCCCCTCTAGTGTTGCTTTTTTGGACAGACCAGGGACGGCGTGTCAATGTACGCTCGTTACACACACATAGTATCCTTTCAAAATAAACTTCCGTTTTCACAGGCTCATGTGACTAAAGACCGACGTGACAAAACAAGTCAACATTGCTTTTAGTTTCACACGGGACATGAACAGCGGTCTCCTGGTTGAAAGACTTGTGTGTGTTTGACCCTTCCAGCTCCTCTCCTGCCGCCCTGAACGGACTCTCACGACATTAATACTACATCACTTGCTCCGACCATCGAATAACACCGCGGGTGGGTTTACAGTGGAGGTGGTTGAAAGCCCGATTCGTCCCATACTGTTGCTAAAGGGTGCCATACTTGCCAACCCTCCCGATTTTCCCGGGAGACTCACGTTTTTCATCACCTTCTCCCCGTTTCCTGCCGGGGTCTCAATTCTCCCGTATTTCTCCAGATCTATTTCCGAGGGGCACTTACTAAACGGGGGTATTTGACCAGTTGGGATTGAGAATGGGTTGTAAATACAGACCCTCTCCAACCCGCCGTAACACACCCACCATGCTTCCTGCTTTCCATATGGTAGGAAATGAATGGAAAGCTCTGAGACGCCCTCCGTCACCAGAACTGGTGGAAATGCGCCGATAGAGGAGCCCTTGACTGTAGCTCATTTTGAAAGAGCAACAGCCAATGAGGAAACTCCAACACTCGCCCGACCAACCAATCGTGCAACTTCGTCACTCAGTGACAGACGTTTGCGTTTGTCGGGCTGCTGGCCCTCTGTGGTCCAAACCCAGAGTCATGTACCGTGAACCGGTCCGCTCTGACTACATGTTCCAACACCAGACTTGTGTCTCACCATCATCTCTCGCGGACATCAGAAGACTGAAAGACTGAAGCTTGAATTATCTAAAGTTCCTCTGCGGGTCGGAGCAGCGGTGCAGCACTAACCCACAGTGACAGGAAGTGCATGCAGTAAAACGTGAAACTCACATTAAAGCAGCACATTAAACCCATGCACTAGTTGAGGCATTTTAATAATAAAAACCCTTCTGGAGTTATGTTAATTGTGATTCTTCTGCAGCAACATGCAGAGCAGCTGAGACATGAAACATGCAGTGAAAACCACGTGATGACGACGTCTGTCGTGACGTCAGAGAGGTGTGGAGGGAGAGGAGATCTGAAGCTGCTCGACCATCCGACAAGCTCTGGTGAAGGAGAATACTGGCAGCTAAATCCCCCTCCCGGCTCCCTGATCTCTCTCCAACAACTCGCTGTGTTTTCTTTTGTAGTCTCGATGCAGTGAATCATACAAATGAGACGGAGCGCTCCTTCAGACAGGCTCTCCTCCAAGACATTCAGGGTGTTGCTCTCCGTACAAACAACAAGAGAGATGTAGTTGTGCTAGGAATGAAAACAGAGAGCTGGAGGGAGAAGAAGTTTCTCACCTTTACACAGCTGACCGGTCGCTGCTGGAAGCAGGTGTGACTGTCCAACTCGTTCTCACTTCCAACGCGGCAAATACCGCCGTTTGGTCAGCGCAAGTGACGTAGTATAGTGTGAGAGTCCGTTTAGGACGGAGTAACTGTAAGCGCTCCATCTTGAAGGATGCCTTGGATTGTTGAAAATGATCCAAGATACACTTCTTACTGAGCGTACGGAGGCCTACTTTCTTTAGCATGTTAGCACGTTAAAGGCCTAAAAAATCAATACGACCTCACGTTGTGTCGATCACGTTTAATATGATACCGGTATCTTCACTCTGGTTTTAAAACTGAGCCGCTACAACCTCCAAAATATCGATTATGTTAATGCGTTAAATACATTATTGCGAATTAAAGCAAATTTGCGTTAGATCAGATTCACCAAAGTCACACAATAACACAAACTAACAAACTAACGTATTGATGCAGTGGTAGACCTGCAACTCCTGTGTTCTGAGAGGTAATATTACAGTTCTTTTCAATGGAGTCTGGTGGCTTTGGCGAGAGAATAGATGGGTCAAAGGTCTGTCTGACAGCGAGGTTCAGCGGTGAAATTATTCTAAATATAGCATACGCTTAAAGGGATTTTTTTCGGTGTCTAAAATGCGTGTTGCTGCTGCCCCCCCCCCCCCCAGCAGTCCATCGCTTTGCTGCTTTTAAGTTCCTGCGGTGTAAAAGGCCTGACTGACCTGAGGAAACAGGGTTGTTTCCACCTGAAGGGAGCTTTAAATATCTTTGGTCAAACAGCTGAACCTTCGTCCTCTTCGTCTTTCTCTTCCTCTTCCTCCAGGTCTCAGCTCGGCGTGGCGCCCTGCGCTGAGCTTCAACACAGATCGATTTCAGGCGCGCCGCCGCCGACCACACACACACACACACACATCCACGCGTGGAGCTGTGATGTGATACGCGCCTCTACGAGAGCTGCTTTTAAAGCCTCGTATCAACTGACACCTCGATCTTTAACAGGCAGAGAGCCCATTAAAAACCACTTGAAAGGTTTCCAGAGAAACATCTGTCTCCATGGTGATCCGAGCCGGTAAAGCCTGAGAAGTCCAGAATCCACACGGCTGCATCTTTTTCCTCCTCCCTCCCATGAGGCCCATTTTGATCTCTATATGTGCAGGACAAAAGACGCCGCAACACGTCTGAGCGAAGGCGTTTACAGCACCTGCAGGACGCTCCCGTTCGGCGTATAAAACACGGGTAAAGTGTGGGCTTGAGAGGCGCCCAGGCAGCAGTAAAACTAAAAGGAGAGGGGCAGTAAAGGTGGGGTTTAAAAAGGGAACTGAGTGCTCTGCGTCGGCTTATGTAAAGGTAGCGGTCTCTGCTGGACTCGGCTCGGTGAACCAGACAGCGGGACGGGAGGAGGAGGAGGACGAGGTCGACCGGTGCAACCTTCTGCATGAGCGCTCCGCTTCAAAACACATTTGGAAACTCTTTCAGGTGGAGAGTTCATCTCTACGTGTGTGTGTGTGTGTGTGTGTGTGCGTGTGTGCGTGCGTGCGTGCGTGCGTGCGTGCGTGCGTGCGTGCGTGCGTGTGTGTATGTGTGTGTGGAGGCTGGAAAGAAAAGTGTCTTTCCAAAAAAGTAAATTCAGTCTGTTTCTGGCCCAAAGTACCGGTCGCTTTAATAATTCAGGGCCAAGTGGGATTCTGGGAGGATGAAGCAGCAGATATGCTGGACAGAGGTTTTTCTGTTCCCTCCTGAAAGCTCCGTCTGAGAAAAGCTCCATTTTATACGTGAAGGAAGGAAACAGAACGAAAAGGGTACTACTAACGATTAATAACAACATCTACTGTTGTATTATTATTTTGAAACAGATGTTTTTATGCCAGAATATATATATATATTTGCTTGATTTGAGTCTTTGTGGAGGTAGAAGGAAGTTACCGCTTTTATTGTTGTAGTCTGAGTAACGTGACGTCATATTGTTCCGTATCCGTCAACCAAAACAAACTGCAGCGAGCCGAAACAGAATTTCTTTCGGATGTATGTCCGCCTTTCTTCAGCCTTTTTTTGACATTTTTCTTGGACTTATTTTCGGACATTTTTCAGATATTTTATCTGAGTTTTTTTGGACATATGTCAGACTTTTTTTTTTAGCCTTCTTCGGCCTACTTTTGTATATTTTTTGAACATCTTTCAGAATTTTTTGTATATGTCAGACATTTCTTCTGCCAAAAGAACAAGGTATAAAACGTTGGAGGGTCGTCGTGGATACGACCTGCACCCTCACATGTTAAATCCAGCGTGGTAAACACTACACATCCAGTAAAGGATGGAAACACTTTGGGTTTCACACATTGACAGGAAAAGCAGAGCTAGACAGAGCAGAGCTAAAGCTGCACGCTAACTTCTTAAAAAAGGCCAAATAAGTAAGAACAGAGGCTGAGAAAAGTCAGAAAAAAAAGCCGAAATATGTCTGAATTTTTTTTTAAAGAGTCCGAAATGTGTCAGAAAAAGGGCCGATATATGTCTCAATAAAAGGCTGAAATATGGCCACAAAAATGTCCCAAAAAGGCCAAAATATGTTCAAACAAAAGTCAGAAATATGTCAGAAAAAGGGAGAAAAAATGCCAAAGTTTGCCTGAAATATGACCCAAAAAATGGCCCAAAAAAGGCCGAAATATGTTCAAACAAAAGTCCGAAATGTGTCAGAAAAGGGCCGTTATATGCCTCAATAAAAGGCTGAAAAATGTCTGAAATATTTCCGAAGAAAAAGGCCAAAATATGTTCAAACAAAAGTCCGAAATATGTCCGAAAAAAATGCAGAAAAAATGCCAAAGTATGTCTGAAATATGTCCCAAAAAATCTTCCAAAAAAGGTAAAAATATGTCTGAAAAAAGGCCAACAAAGGTCGAAATATGTTCAAACAAATGTCCAAAATATGTCTGAATAAAAGGCTGAAATATGTCAGAAAAAAGTCAGAAAAAAGTTAGCAGGAAACGTTATCGTATTGCAGTAAGGTGCGGTGGAGCCGGCCGTCGCTCTCGTCTCCGTGGTCAAATGTGCCGACCCTACAACTGTAGAGCACCCAGATACTGACATTTGTGTTCTCTGCATTGAAACGGCCCCGATGGAGCTGACCATGGATGATAAAGAGAACGGAGCTGACGGGAATATTCTAAGTATAGTGTACACTTCAACTGACATTGATTTTTTAAGGTGTCTAAAATCTGTTTTTTTGCTGCTCCTGTCCACAGACGCTTTACCTCGCCGTCAGACAGCCCTTTCTGATGGGGAACTGAGGCCGTTATTTCGCTCTCTTCAAAGCCACCAGACTTCATTCACAAAAACAGTCATTTTACTTCACAGAACAAACCCTTTCAGTTATTTCCAAATGTAGCACAGCTCAGCTAGTGCTAGCGTTCACATGAATCATAAATGTATTGAATCTCCAGATCAACAGTTCCTTTCTTTTAAATCTTGTAACTGTGGTGAATTTCTGTGTCGATATGTAATCCTGCAGATGTACAGTCTCTTCCTAGTTTAAAGGAATGTGCACCGCTCCATGTTTTAGCTTTAGAAATCTTTTTCATCACTACAGAGTATTTCTGTGTAATAAAATAGGTTTGCAGCAGTAGACGTGACTAATCATCAACCACACCATCCTCAGGATATACATATTCCTCATTTTAATATGTATTAAAATGAGCCCATGATGTGTGTTTTTTAGATAAACACATCCATCACTTAGCTGAAGTGAGAACTCACCAAACGCTGAACTGTGTGCTGAAGCTTCTCTTCTGTCATATATTCATTTTATTTCCAAATACAGTGACCTCCAAAATAAAAGGCTGGGACGAGGACCGGCTTCACCTTGAAAAGAAGAAAGAAAGAAGAAACATGTGAAACGTTTTTTGCTTGAGTTTGTGGAGGGTGAACTGACACAAAGAGGAGGAAGAACGGCGATGACGTTTCTCTGCTCTTCTGCTTTTTGTCTGATCACACAAGAAATTGGGACACGTGTCACATCACTGAGCTCAGACTGTCGACATTCACCGCCGGTTTCAGGCAGGAGCTACAGGACAAAATGACTGTTATAAAAAGTTAAATAAGCGAAAGTTATGGAGCTTCTGGGAGTTTTTTATTCAGACAAATCCCCCCCGACACGGACTTTAGTTAGAAACATATTTGTGACACGTCATAAACAATCCGTGAGAAAATACATAAAACATAATGAGGACTGTCAAAGTTAATGCAACGAGTTTAGAAGCAAAGAGAAGAAACTCTGGTGCTTTTTTGACAGCCGCTGCCGCCATTTTGGACTGAAGACACTTACAGTGTGTTCCAATCCGCATACTTCCGTACTAACACTTACTACTTTGAGTGCATAAGTGCGTTCACACTGGGAAGTACGGCAAAATGCAGTGCACTCAAAGTACCCGGATGTTGTACTCAAAACGGTCAGATCGTTGAGTGTGGAACGCTGGACACTTTCCACACTCAACTGTCATGAGCAGCATAGCTGATTATGTGGGTAACGCCCAAGAAAAATTTGCCAAAATGCTCTGCCAATGGCCTATTTGGTGGCCATTTCGAAAAATGCCAAATTTGCAGCGCCCTAATATGTGTTGCTTTTATCGCAAAATGCACAGTTGTTCTGAATTTTCCAGCTTAGCTGGACTAGCACTACCAGATCCTGCTGATACCCCACAATGAGAATCAGCAGTCGGCCTGGATCTGGAAGTGAAAGTGATAAATTGGGTCACCAGGCTTGTAAAATAAATAGTTTAGCGAGGACAGTGAGGAGGACGCCTCGAAGAGCAGCGATGGGAAAGCCTTAGCCAGTTTACCACGGACGTGTTATCTCTGATTAAATCAGCTGCTGGCTCCGATAAGGACACGCGGTATGGACTACACCGGAGGAAGGAGCCTATGGAGGCTGTAACAGACACTGAACAGCAGTAAGTGAGCCTCATGCTGACGGTGAAGAAGTCACAGGGTTGGGTGAGCAGCAGACACACCTCAGACTGATTTAATGTGAACTGTCAGATCAGTGAAGCCTCACTGACACAAAGCCCTCACCTGGCCAACAGGAGACTTTAACCAGGGCCGAGTGTGAGCAGAGGGACGGAGAGGAGAGTCAGTATGAACACGTCTCATCTGGATCCACCGCAGCCTTTCATCCTCAGAGAGAAGCTCTCTCTTTAACGAAGCAGCCGTCGGCCGCCAGCGAGGACGGGCGGAGACAAAGAGAGGGAGGAGAGGACGCCATCGTGATTCTCATTAATCCTGCAGCGCTGCCTGGAGCTCGCCGCAGACCGCAGACCGCAGACCGCTCGCCATTCTGTGTTACAAATTATGTATCTGACTTCTCCGTCCGACTTTATAACTCACTGATACCCCACTTTCTCAGTTGTGCCATTCTTAACCTATTTATTTAAGGTTATTGTGATAGATTTGAACTGGAAAAATAACCAGATGTTTTGTTTTTCTAAAAAGAGAAGAGTATGTCTTTTTATTTTAACCCTCTGAGACCCACAATAGACCCAGTTTAGTCTTCTTTAAGGGGGTCCAGGGGGTCTTTAGGAGGAGATAGCAGGTCAACAGTAGATGTCACATAGACGTGGTGTACATCATCTGGATACTACGGCACTGCTCCGACCGTTGAATAACGCTAGGGTGGGTTTACATTGGAGTTGAAAGCCCGGTTTTTCACATACTGTTGCTAAGGGGCGCCTCCGTGCGTCGGTTTCTGATGCCGAGGGGCGCTGACCAAACGGCGGTGTCTGACGAACTGGGAGTGAGAGCGGGTTGTTATTTCCTTTCTTGTCCAGAGTTAGATGTGTAGATTGATACCACTCTCGTGTCTGTACGCTAAATATGAAGCTACCAGCAGCAGCCAGCTAACTTAACTTAGCATAGAAAAAGTACAAAAAGTGTAAAAACATGCTTATTAGTGAGTTTTAGCGGTGCAGATTGACGGATCTTGTTCGTTTTGGAAAGAGCCAGGCTTGCTGTTTCCTTCTGTTTTCATGCTAAGCTAAGTTACTTGGTTGCTGGTGGTAGCCACTAGTGGATCTTTAGACTCTTGTTATATAATTCCTACACTTTAACACTTCCCACAATGTGCAGAAATAACCTCAGTGTTGTGAAATGTCACAGCAGCTGCTTTCCAGTCGGACGGTCACAACAGAGCCGGCAGTGTTCCCGTCTGCCGGTCACTTCCACTCCACTTCTTTATTCTCCTCTTTCTCTCTCTCAGCTGGCAGTCCTCTCCTCAGACGGTACACTGTTGATTGCTAAATTACATCCGTTCAGAAACACTCATTTCGATGGACGGTTGCCATGGAGCCGCGGTGACCTCACGACGCCGGCGCATGAGCCTCATTACGGTTGTCATTTCAACGAGGGCTTTTGAGTCTGTGCACACAATGTTTGATGTTATGAGACTAAACACGAGTATCTACACTTGAAAATGGAAATAGCACTCAAGGAATGGGAGAAGTCCTTGAAAACGTCCTCCCGCTGTTGTCTCTCTCTTCTCTTGTTTTCCGTATCTTGCTCTCGTTGTTGGCTGTTCTCAGTCTGAGTGTGTTTTTTTATGAATTACCTCCTGAAGCCACGACGCTGATTACAATGCATGTCTGAGCACCTGTAAATCAGTTCTGGCCTCAGAGCAACGTGAGTGAAATCCAGATTCTGAGCGAGCACAGACAAGCTATTACTTTAATGGATCTGGGTGTGCGAACAGTCAAAGAGTCAAGGTTACTGTTACCGTCTACACATGAAATGCAACATTGAACTCTCCCAGACACCACCCAGAGGAGCTGGATGTGAAGCCCAGACACACAGCAAGTCCTGAAAAATTTAATGTATTGATTTCTGTACATGCACACGAATTTCACATTTTCTTCATGATGGTCAGAACGAAATCAGTTTGTATGTAATCCATGTAACTGTGAACCAGGAGGGAGGAGGTCAACAAGTCAAATTCGATTTATTTGTCACGTAACTTCCGTACTTACGCCACTTCTGGAGTTATATTAACCCAAACCACAATCTCCTCCTCAACCTAACTAAGTAGTTTGTTGCCTAAACCTAACCAAGTCGATCTTTTCCTAAACCTAACTAAGTAGTTTGTTGCCTAAACCTAACCAAGTCGATCTTTTCCTAAACCTAACTAAGTAGTTTGTTGCCTAAACCCAACCAAGTCGATCTTTTCCTAAACCTAACTAAGTAGTTTGTTGCCTAAACCCAACCAAGTCGATCTTTTCCTAAACCTAACTAAGTAGTTTGTTGCCTAAACCTAACCAAGTCGATCTTTTCCTAAACTTAACTAAGTAGTTTGTTGCCTAAACCTAACCAAGTCAATCTTTTTCTAAACTTAACTAAGAAGTTTTATTTTGAAAAGACTTGAGCGAAAATTGATACGTTCATCACGTGTTGCTGGACATTCGTAGGAAAACGCACAAAAAATACGTTGTTGAAAGTCGTTCCGAGCGTTCGTGGACATGTCTATGTCCACGAATCAAAAAGATTCAATTTCACAAACTGCCGTGAGACTGTGTTGGTACGTGAGAACGCAAATGTCTGAATCAGTTGGACCAGACATTAAACAGACTTTACTCTGCCAGCTCCCATATTACAAAGACAGATTGAGCCCATGTGTGAATAGAGCCGGTCCAGCCTGTTCTCATTCCCAGGGCGTCAAATACCGACGTTTTGTCACGGCTGTCGGCCTCTGATACCGACACACAAGGCGCCCTTTACGTCATTGTCTGACGCTCAGAGCAACTGCGACGTGGAGTTATTTTATGTCACGTTATGTAACTTATTTTTAACATGAACGACAATCTTTTCCTAAACCTAACCACGTAGTTTTATTTTTTATTTGAATTCACAACGTTAACCCCGTGTTTACTGCGTGGCGGAGCGTCATAGTTTGACAAGCTGGGCTACCCAGTGTGCTAGAAAGTGACGCCGAGGAATCCTGACCAAATCAGAATCAGGTTTATTTTGGCGGGTATATACATACATGGAATTTGACTCTGTTTTTTTAACACTCTCTCAATGTACTTATTTCACAGAATAGAAATAACAGCAAGGTTCAACAATGACCAACTATAAAATAAGAATACAATACTATAAATAAAATGTCTATAGACAAGTCAAGTGTTCTGGAAGTTGTAAACAATATAAATAAATAAATACTGAATAAATATACATGGGCTAGATGATTATGTACAGTATGTACATGTGGAGACGTCAATATACTGTATGTACAGTGAGAAAGAAATACAGGTATGTACATATTACAATATGTACATATAGTGACAGATGATATGTACATATTACAAAAAAATGTGCATTAAAGACTGTAAATTATAATCTATAATGACAGCAGTGGATATTTGGTATTAGAGAGTTTATTTCTGTGAAGAAGGACTCGAAAATCAAGAGAGAGTCTTTTAAAGGTTTAATAAACACTTGCAAGTGGGCAAACAACCATCAACATAAATGTTCAGGGCTGAGAGCCCTGAGTCTCTCCGTTTCGTGACATTTATACCCTTGTGTATGTCCCTTGTCTCACATTGTCTGTCTGACTGACACTTCTGTCCTTTTTAGGGTTACTTGTCCTCAAATAGGCGCTACAAGTTCGTTGACTAAGTATTCAACAACGAAACACAAATAGGCCTTAAGGGCAATGAGTGTCACCTGTCATGACCTTAGGAATGTGCAGCATGTTTGTATTTTTCCAGCACAGAGAGTTATTATGATTAATTAAGTGTTCATCAGACTGACGGCCAAATGAGTTGGGAATGAGGACAGGTTGGCTGGTCATTGTCCGGAGAATTCACAGCGAGCGTGTTGATGACATTTCCATGTGGCTGGTGTGTAACCGATAGAATACAAACATCCCAGGGTGAAGAAGAACGGTCATTTACACGAACGCCAACAAAAATGTCTTGACGATGAGATTCAGGGACTTCTGTCGGTAAGAGACTTGTTCTTTTATGACCAAATTAAGAACCGGCTACATGACCGCGGTGTTTTTGAGTCACGTCCTGCCTCCTGCACGCTCTACCGAGGCGTCGCCCCTCAACTAAACCATACGGAGTATTCCCAGTTGGTGAGAACACGTCTGACACAGATGAAACTCCCGACCTGATTCCTCGGACATTGTCAGGAGTTCATATGAGAGAAGAGTGAAGGATGATGAGGAGGATGATGAAGAGGAGAGCACTGAATCAAAGTGAACGTAAGACGAGCAGAAGTAATGGAAGTAATCACACAACGGCCCACTGTTGAATTATTCCCCTCTAAATGACCTTATTAATCTTATTGAATGGATTTCCAGGATTTATATCCTCTCATTATCTGAAGGAACATGAACAGTTATGAGTTACTGTTATATAAAAGTTTCACTGTTATAGTAATATTTGGATTGGATTTCTTAATATCATGTCTGATTAACTTTTATGACTGTCGGTCGGATCCCTGGACGCGGTCGGACAATCTGTCTGTCGGTGACTGATTTATGTAACGTCACAACTCATAAATGGTCGACAGTCGGTGTCAAACAGTGATTACATTACATGCTCACCGCTCCTAACATTGTTTTGCTTTTTTTTAATATAGAAATAAAACCTATTTTGTTCATTTTCGTGTATCAGCGCCTGCGTTTATCAAATAAAAAACTTTGCAGAATACCAAGCATTTGGTCGGATGATGGACGCTACAATTATAATTAATTAATACAAATGAATTATTATATATTCCGCAAATTCCATGGTAATTAAGTGATAATTATCAAGTTACCTATTTGAAATTTCTTTGGAATTACTGCCAAACTACCCCAATATTTATCGAAACATTTTTTAAACATGATTTAACCATTATATACTAAATTAGTATATAATGGTTAAAATAGGGCCCTTAGGCTTGAGAAGCTTTTTTTAGGAAATTTCAAATAAGTTATTTGCTAATTATCATCAATTAACCAGCAGACATGGAAATAAAGCATATCAATTTGACTTTGTACTCTTTTCCTGGAAATGTATTTGATAAATTACAAATTATTGGGAAGCAGCGGAATATAATTATTAAATTATGTTTATAACAAAGTAATTTTTGATAAATTTTGAGGTAAATATTGGGGTAATTTGGCAGTTATTCCAAAGAAATTTCAAATAGGTAACTTGATAATTATTACCCTATTATTACGCTATATTTAATTTAGGCTTTAGAATTGCTTTTTAAAAATAATATTTCTTAATATAAGGAAAACCTGTCTGCCACGGTGACAGGTGACCTGAAGTTTTTACCTGCACAGCCAACATTTACCTGTTATTTGGCAGGTGGCAGGTGCTGATTTAATTCCCCGATAGTCGGAGAGTTGACCGTCATGACGATGGCGGAGGATTTGGTGTCAAACCAAAAAGCAAAAGCGCCTATTTTGGTAATATTTTGAGTTTGCCATGTTATGATTTGAGCAAATTGTTTTATGCTAAATGCTGTTTGTTTTATGCAAAAATAAATAAATTAATGCATCAATACATAAATAAATACATACATTTAAAAATAAATAAAAAAATAAATAAAAAATAACGCTGAATAATGCTCCAAATGCAGTTTGCCATTTTATGATTGGAGCATATTGTTTTATGCTAAATGCAGTACCTGTGAGGGTTTCTGGATCAATATCTGTCATTGTTTTGTGTTGTTAATTTATTTCCAAATAATAAATATATACATTAATTTGCATAAAGCAGCATATGTGTCCACTCCCATGTTGATAAGAGGATTAAATACTTGACAAATCTCCCTTTAAGGTTCATTTAGAACAGATAAAAAATGTACAAATAATTTGTGATTAATCGCGATTAACTGTAGACAATCATGGAATTAATCGCGATTAAATATTTGAATCAATTGACAGCCCTATCATAGATATACACTACTGTTAATATTCAATACAGTGAGCATAACATTTGTTGTCCTCCCGTTTGCGGAGGAACTGGGCATACATTTCTTGTGCTCTTTTGCCTTGATTTATTTATTCTACTGATTTATTTGACATGCAGGCATTGTTACACTTAATTAAAGTGCAACCGTCGCAACGTATATAGGACTTCTAGCCGTAGCTAATTTGCAGATCTTGTCCCCGGTTAGGCTTTTAAGAAAAACATAAAAAAATACATAATACCACATCGTACATAAAATCACAGATGTCTTTATGATGCTGACAGCCGGTAGCAGAGCTCCACTGAGTGCACACATACATTAATACGGCCACCACTCACGAAACGTCTTTCATTTACATTTATACATTTTCCTTTTTATTAAATCATTCTCAACAGTCCGCTGACGTCTGAGTCGTTCAGAGCGCCGCTCAAGGCTCTCCTCTTTTCTCTGGCTTATGAATGTCCTTCATTTACCACGACTACACCGGCCTTTTATAATGGTTCATTATAATGGTAGATGTTTGCATTTATTGCTGAGTAGGTTTTCACATACAAGGAATTGATTTGGTGTGTTGGTGAATAACATAAACAGTAAGAACAAATTAAATAAAAAATAAAAGTGTAAAAATCAAGAAAAAAATATAGATAATATAAAAATAAATAAAATTAAATAAAATAAAATATAGAACATAACAAAAATGTGAACAAAAATAAGAAAAAATAATATACAAAATATGTCTGAATTAAAATGAAAGCTGTATAGAAGATATTTGCAATAAAAATATGAAAAAAAATACTTTTTAATTTTCTGCAGAAATGTACAAAATTGTCCAAGGAATGTGCACACAGTATGAAATATAAAAAGAATATACAGAGATGTAGTATCAAATATGTCTATTAAAAGTACTATGTGGAAAATTTTATATGCATTATTCACTTTATATTGCCAATGTGTGAACAGATTGTAACGTAACTTAAAAACTGAGACCTTCCTCGACTCTCTCGGTTTCCTATAACAGCCTGTGGATGGATTTCTATGTAAAGGACTACGGGACTGTTTTGCCCGAGAAAATCCAAAGAAGCCGTTGGTTGCTTTGTAACGTTAGCTGATGAAGTAATTTGCAATCTACATGCTAGTTAGTATCAGCAGGTGTCATTAATAACAAGGATTTTCTGAAAGTTACATACAGTACCTTTAATGTAACGCATATGGACTGATGTGAAGACGTTAATGTAACGTGGAGTGTCTATATGAGAGCTCATGTTGTTTTAAATGTGCTATATAAATACAGTTTGACTTGACATAGAGAAGGTTAAACTGTCTGTCCTGAGTCTGAGTCTGATGTATCCATAACACCCCGATACAATAAGAACATTTCTCCAATAACATGTTAAATATTAAATTGCTGCCGTGCATCCCACGTTTAATCACCCCCGAAAATAGACGTCAATGTCTTGAAACACAAAGATGTTTTTTATTACATTTAAACGGTCTTTCAGTAACAGGAACACAAACAGGCCGAGCTTCTTAGCCGTGTCATTTAATTACAAACACCCACTCTTTGATTAGCACCTGTTTTCTCCTCCCTAATGAGAAAATTGAGCCGCGTAAATAAGCAATGACCGACCGGCGCTAACTCAATATAGAGAGAACGGACGAGCTGCATCATTAATCTCCATCCAGTTATGTGTTCCCTGCTGCACTGCAGTCGACTACAAGTTACTGAACACAATGAGCACACACAGTATGTTTATTCACTTATTACGGTAGCGGTAGGAGACTCCATCACCCCTCCTCACCTCCAGCACACTGGACTGTATCAAACCACCTGCCGGGACGCACAATAGACCCGGTTTAGTCTTCTTCATCCTCTGAATGCTCTAGGTCTCTAGTCTGATCCATCCATCCTCTGAATGCTCTAGGTCTCTAGTCTGATCCATCCATCCTCTGAATGCTCTAGGTCTCTAGTCTGATCCATCCATCCTCTGAATGCTCTAGGTCTCTAGTTTAATCCATCCATCCTCTGAATGCTCTAGGTCTCTAGTCTGATCCATCCATCCTCTGAATGCTTTAGGTCTCTAGTCTGATCCATCCATCCTCTGAATGCTCTAGGTCTCTAGTTTGATCCATCCATCCTCTGAATGCTCTAGGTCTCTAGTCTGATCCATCCATCCTCTGAATGCTCTAGGTCTCTAGTTTGATCCATCCATCCTCTGAATGCTCTAGGTCTCTAGTCTGATCCATCCATCCTCTGAATGCTCTAGGTCTCTAGTTTGATCCATCCATCCTCTGAATGCTCTAGGTCTCTAGTCTGATCCATCCATCCTCTGAATGCTCTAGGTCTCTAGTTTGATCCATCCATCCTCTGAATGCTCTAGGTCTCTAGTCTGATCCATCCATCCTCTGAATGCTTTAGGTCTCTAGTCTGATCCATCCATCCTCTGAATGCTCTAGGTCTCTAGTCTGATCCATCCATCCTCTGAATGCTTTAGGTCTCTAGTCTGATCCATCCATCCTCTGAATGCTCTAGGCCTCTAGTTTGATCCATCCATCCTCTGAATGCTCTAGGTCTCTAGTTTGTGGCTGTAAAGTTTCATGAGGCTGTGATTATCCTAGAGGTCACCACAGGTCATTTTATACAGTGAGGTCAATGAAATGTCTGAATTTACATTCACACATCTGGAGGTCAGAGGTCAAGGGCCCCCTTTAAAAATAGCCTTGACAGTTTATCCTCTCCAAAATGTAGCCCAACTTTGGAGAGTCTTTGGTCCCAGAGAGGTAATCCTCCTTTCCATCTATCTCTCTCTCTCTGGAGATAATGAGCAGTATTTAGGTGTTGGTGATGACATGGTGGGGGTCAAGAAAAGGTCAGGAGATGATTCAACTCTCTGACGTTCATCATCATCATCGTCATCAAAAGAGAGAGAGAGAAGGGGGAGTTGCCGAGCCGATCCGAGCCTCCATCCGACTCTGACAACCCCGGAGCTGCCTTCCCATTTAAGGAGACTTTGAAGGGGAGACTGCTTGGAAATGGCTTCGGCTTTGATGCAAAGCTCTGTGGATTTATGTCAAATTGGGCCTCGGTGACGCCGCTCCTCACAGGCCTCCATCTTTGGGAGGGCGAGCTTACACCCACACACACACACACAAACACACACACGCACGCACGCACACACACACACACACTCCAGCCTGGGCGATTTATCTTATCCGCCGCTCTAATGAGTGAAATGTGGTTTATCCTCCTCTGAAGCTGAGTTTAGTCTGGAAAAGGCCTCGGAGGAGAGGAGGAGGAGGAGAGGAGCCGACGCAGGGATGAAGCAGGGCTCGCTAAGGTCATATGGAGCTTTAACTGAGGTACACAGCATTATGATGGTATGTCCTATTAGCTCAGCCGGAGGGGAGGTGTCTCTCTCTCTCTCTAAAGGGCCTCAGCTCCCAGAGGGAGAAATGCTTCACTCCTTCACTACATAGAGAGAGACCGAGGCGAGGAGGAGGAGGCGGAGGAGGAAGAGGAGGAGGAGGAGGAGGAGGAGGAAGCATCCTGTTCTGGTTCAAACAGTCAAGCAGCCAGCTGAAATGCCAAAAGCCTGCGAGCTGAATGACAGAAGTGTCTCTTTCTTTCAATTCAGCTTCATTTGCATGATGCTTTCAAACATGTTGCCAAAAACATAAATCAAGTCAATTTTAATTATACAGCCCAATACCAAACGCTTTATTTTGTGTTTTTATACAAAAATGCAGTAGCGCTGGGATGAAAAACCAATCTTTCGTTTAGTTATCTATTGAAATTTTTAAGTATTGCGATTCAATATTACGATTTATTGTGATTTTTGTTAACTTTTCTAACACTAGACCATGGGAAACAGTTAAATCATCCACTTCTAGGGACTTTTACTTTGGAAAACATCTAAATTAATCCAGTAACAATATTAGATTTTCAGCATGTATGTAGTCAGAGATGTCCTGAACCCAGAAATCAAAGAATAAAAACATTTCCCTCACAGATTAGTGGTATTTTCTTTTTAATTTATAATGGATATGTAATGTTTTATACTTCTGGTGAATATAATCCATCAATCTCATTTCCATAGATGTATTTTGTATTTACAGTTCCCTTTGTTAACACCTTATTTTGAAAAGCGGACGTGTCTACTTCCTCTAACTTCTCCAAGGTGGTCTCTAGCTCTCCCGTCAGCTCCGTTCTCTTTATCATCCATGGTCAGCTCCATCGGGGCCGTTTCAATGCAGAGAACACAAATGTCAGTATCTGGGTGCTCTACAGTCGTAGCGTCGGCCCGTTTGACCACGGAGACGGGAGCGACGGCCGGCTCAACCGCAACGTTGCCGCTGTCTATGACAGAGTTAGCATGCAGCTTTAGCTCTGCTCTGTCTAGCTCTGCTTTTCCTGTCAATGTGTGAAACCCAAAGTGATTCCATCCTTTACTGAATGTGTAGTGTTTACCACGCTGGATTTAACATGTGAGGGTGCAGGTCGTATCCACGCTGACCCTCCATCGTTTTATACTTTGTTCTTTAGGCAGAAGAAACGTCTGACATATGTCCAAAACAAAATCCAACAAAATGTTCTAAAAATGTCTGAAAAAAAAATCTGAAAAATGTCTGAAAAATTTACGAAAGTAGGTCAAAGAATTACAGAAAAAAAGTCTGATTATGTCCAAAAATAAGCCAGAAAAATGTAAAAAAAAAAAAAATCCCACGAAAAGGCAGAAAGATGTCAGAAAAGAGGCTGAAGAAACAACAGACATACATCCAAATAACGGATATGGAAGGATATGACGTCACGTTACTCAGACTACAACAATAAAAGCGGTAACTTCCTTCTACCTCCACAGAGACTCACATGAAGCAAACATATCGATTCTGGTATTAATAAACATGCCAAGTGTACGTGAATGATCATGTGATATGGGTTTTCATGTGTGGTAGTTAGGACAGAGATTCATTCTGAGATGGCCCTAAATCGCTCATCTGGACAGAGAACATTCTCCCTTTAAATAGAAAACTATTAGTGTGGATGTCGCCTAAAGTCGTAGCCTATTTATATAAAAATGAGACCAGTGTCGCTGTCGCGGCTGGTAAAAACTATCACAATCACAGTTTGTAGAAGTAAAGAAGAAGAAACTGCTCTACATGACAGCATGTTGAATTCACCAGAGAGAGCTCTCCTCTTGGCAGGGAAGGAAATGTCATGATTAACGTTTTGATAACCTTGGCGGCGGCGGCGGTCAGGAGGTCGGCGTGCGTCCTCGACCGGGCCGACAGCGCCCGGTAATTTAATGAGTTTGTGTGAGAGAGTGACGGCAGAGACAGAAGGACAGAGTTATAGGTGGAGGAATGGAAAGGTGAAGGGCTCTCTCCTCTCTCCGCTGCTTTATACGCCTTTACACTTATTATTACTACGCCCATAGAGGGTATTATATAAACACATCCAAGGAGACGGCGGTGATACGGAGGGTTTGAGGCGTCTGTCATTCACAGTCTGATCTGACAGAGTGAACTGTGATTGGACGGATCAGCAGGACGAGCCTTGACTCGTGAGTGACTCTGCAGGAAGTGATGATGATAACATACATTTTGAGAAATACGCCATCATACTCAGAGTCAGGTGAGAAGACAGATATCGGCACAGAGACACGACCACAACGTTAGCTTAGCTTACCACGAAGAAACCTGCCATCTTACATCTGTCAGACTCGAAATAATAAAGACCCTGTTTGTAAAACAGCAGACGGTGTGATGGGGTGAGGCGTGTACAACGTCATAACCTCCCTGCAAAAAATCATGATCAGCTATGGAGGACGAAAGCTGCCCAACTCTAAAATAAATATGCCATTAAATGTACCAAATTTATTTTTGATATCATTTTTGCCACATTTTATCAATTAATTAATGCCTAATTATTAAATACATGACTAATATATTAATCAATGTATATTTAATCTGTTTTAATTTGCTTCTTTATTTATTTGTATTAATTCACCTAATTATCTACTTTTCTATTTTCCCTTTTAATTAATAATTTTTATGAACTTTTATGAATTTTTAAATGTATTTATTCATTATTAAATTAATTAATTAATTTATTTATTCATTTTTTATTTATTTATTCATTATTTTCCCTTTGAATTTCCTCCCTATTTATTTCTCTATTCTTTTTTTTGATACATTTCTTTTTACATTTCTTTATAATAAATCATTTTTAATACAATTTAGAAAGAAATATCAATTCATGTCACATTGCATCAGTTAATCAATGCCTACATGTAGTAATTTAATTTGCTTCTTTATTTATGTACCTTTGTATTAATTCTCATATTTATTTATCTATTCTTTTCCATTTATTTTTTTATTAACTTTGAAATTAATTCATTTATTTTTTGCATTTATTTTTAAATGTATTTATTCATTATTAAATGTATTTATTTATTTATGTATTTATTCATTTATGTCTGCATTATTTTTGCATTTTCTTGAAACATTTCTTACAATAAATCATTTTGAATACAATTAACTAAACAGAAATATCAATTTATGTCACATTTGATCAATTATTTAATGCCCATATATTAACTTTAAAATTAATTTATTAATTTTTGCATTTATTTTTAAATATATTTATTAATTACTAAATTTATTTATTTATCTATGCATTATTTTCCCTTTGCATTTTCCCCCTAATTAATTCTGTATTCTTTTCATGATACATTTCTTTATAATAAATCATTTTTAACACAATTTAAACAGAAACATATATTCATGTCTTATTAGATTTATTTTGAATATTATTTTTGGTACATTTAATGGCATATTTATGAATTTATTGACTCAATTATTTATTTATTTATCCATATATTAAGTGTGCGGTCACTTCCACAAATACGTGGTTTATTTATCATATATTTCTGTGTTGGTCTGATCTACAGCCTACAGTAGTAGATATACTTTTTAATCCCCCAGATAGTAGTATTCAGGCAGCTGTGTGAACAGTTGCAGCCACTTGTCTTCATGTACGTACTGTTATAATCAACTACATTCTCCGCTCAAAACCTTAGTTTTGTTCGGACGGTGCACAAAGTTAGTGGACTAACATTTACCGTAGCTGTTTCTATTTGTGTAAAATACAGAAGGTATCTGATGGAGCTGGACTGAGTGATGGAAAGTAGAGTTATAATACTGTTGAGTATTAGATATGAAATGTAATCACTAGAGTAAAGAGTAACTGATTACATTATCTAGGAAACATTAAAATATCTGTTTCCTATCTGCTGTCCTTCATCTGCATCGTGGCAGCAGATCCAGACCCTGACCCAGCCAAGTCCTCCCAGCCAGGATCTAAAAACAGGATCCCCCCTCATCGTGGGCCTCTCTCTGAGCTCTACTCCTCTCTGCACCACCAAGACACCGACGGACTCTTTCATCAGCTGACATTAGATCCTGCTTATGATGAAAGGCCAAAACTAGCGCTAGCTGCCTTAGCTGAAAATAGCAGCAGCGCTCCAATTAGCCCTCCGTTGCCCCCCTTCGGAACAACTATGTCACGGAGAATGAGCTCTGATGCCAATTTGGGACCCTGCCGTGTCCCGCTAATGGGAAACCACGTGTCCCCGGAAAAAAAAGAAACCGAGACAAAGGTCAGACAACAGACTGCAGAGAAATGGAAAGTGTTTGAGCTCGTGGCTCTGCGGAGGCTACGGTCGGGTCTGAAACAATCACAGGGATTTAAATCTTATAATACAGTTAAACAGAACGGCTCAAAGGTTACTGATCCAGAACGACTTCTCCCTCATGCAGAAGGTGCAAAGTCTCCACCAGAGAATGTAAAGCACCATAAATAAACCGCTATGTGTAGATGGTGTTACATTCGTTTACTCATCATGTTGCCGAGGCAGAGACTGTGATTTGGTTTTAGAAAAGTAAAATGTACCCAAATATAGAGGATGGAACCTGCCAAAATAAAATATAACTGAATAAATAAATAAATAAATAACTTGATAAATGAATAAATAAATAAATAAATGAGTCATTAAATGTATCAAAAATAATATTAAAATAAACATAGTCATCAATTAGTTGATAAAATGTGACTGAATGTGTTTAAGTTGCTTCAAATATTTATTTACTCTTCTGTTTTCCCTTTTATTTATTTATGTATATATTTTTATTAATTGTTAGGGGTGAAATGCAAAGGGAAAATTGTGCAAAAATAAATTAATTAATGCATCAATACATAAATAAATACATACATTTATAAATAAATAAAGAACAATAAAAAAAAATTTAAAAAAATAACGCTCCAAATTTGCACTGCAGTTTGCCATGTTATGATGTGAGCATATTGTTTTATGCTAAATGCAGTACCTGTGAGGGTTTCTGGACAATATCTGTCATTGTGTTGTGTTCATTGATTTATAATAATAAATATATACATACATTTACATAAAGCAGCATATTTGTCCACTCCCATGTTGTTAAGAGGATTAAATACTTGACTAACCGTTTTAAACACGGGGTTAAAACAAAAACAAAACAAACAAAACTACTTGGTTAGGTTTAGTATAACCATCATGGACTGGTTTAAAATGACTGTTTGTTATTAGGGCTGTCAAAGTTAACGCATTAACGCATTTCCTTTTTTTAACGCCACTAATTTCTTTAACGCATATTTAAGGTTGTAGCGGAAGATACTGGTATCATCTGAAACTATAAAACCTGATGAATCCATCGGTACCAACCATGTCATACTAGCTGGTCATGGAGGTTAAATAACGCTCCAAACTTACACTAAATGTTGACGAGAAAAAACTGTAATGGCCGTTTTCAAAGGGGTCCCTTGACCTCTGACCTCCAGATCAGTGAATGTAAATGGGTTCTATGGGTACACACGAGTCTCCCCTTTACAGACATGCCCACGCCAAAACAAATCTAATCCGTGACAAAATATGTTTCCCTCAAAACGTAATTCACAATGCAGTTTCGTTGTATGGGGGCATCATCTTTTAGGAGACAGGACTGAATTGAGCCACCCGACCACCAGCGATCCACGTCTGTGTAACTTGCGTAACACATTGTGTGCGTCACTTGACGCCATAGTCAGACCGACGTCCTCATTCATTTCAATGAGACCTCCCTGTTGGCGCAGTGAGAGTGAAGGGCCAACAAGAAGTGGCAAAAAAAGGTGCATTCAGTTTGGTTCCAAAAGGGTTGAAAGGGTCAATCCTTGTCATCACGAAGCGTACCAACTGTTCTCTTGTCAGATGTCTATTATTAAAACCACAGCAACAATCCATTTGTCCTTCTCCACAGCTCATCACAGTCAGATTGTGATCATCCTCTGAACATGAAGGCAGCGTCAGCCGCCAGAGAGATGAGAATAGCTGGTTGTGAGCCGGTCTGAGGCAGGTCACACGCCGTTAATAACACCGTTTCATCATCACATCTCCTCACGCTGCAGCTCAGTCCGGTCCACCGTGAGTCATTACTAAAATACCAAAACACTGTGTTCCCAACGAGGAAACAGGGAGAGAGAGTTTACAGGGTTTGGTGCACTGCCAGTTATATAAACAGACGTGAATATAAAAGAACAATTATTCATGCATAAATAAGCTCCCTCTGTTGAATCAGACATGAATTCAGTCGACGTCCAATCTAAATATTATTACTAAATAACAGTTTAACAATAAAACACAGTTTACATGGGCTTCCTGCATCATCGCTGGTTTCAATTAAAACACAGGCGAGTATCCTACTGACAGGAAATGCCCAAAATATGAGGAACATAATAGATATGAGACATCGTTCTGTTGATAATGAGCACGCAGGCAGAATAACTGAAGTTGGAAACAATCAAAAACATGAGTGATATTTTTAAAAAAGAGAAATATGAGAAAAGCTGATGGTGACTGAAAAGCCCCGAGGCAGCAGAACAGACACAAGAACTGTCAATCTGAGACGTCTGGAGAAGCTGGGAAACAAAAAAATGTCCTTCAAAAGCAAAAAGAAAGAAAGAAAGACGTCTCAGATTACTAACAGACCTCAGCATCTGTCAGAGACGTTTCAACACTTTGTTCTCCGACTGCTCGTCATCTCGTGTGCTGGTTGGTTTGTTAATGCACAGTGATCAACAGCTGCAGAAGAAAACTGAGAGGAAACAGGAATCTGACCGAGTAATAATGTCTTTCTACAGATTCAGACAACTAAACCATGAGGTCATAATGTTCATCACAACATTATCATCTTGTCAGCAGACTTGAAGGCGTTTCACAGCAGTGCAGGAACGCGGAAACTCAGCATGTGAATTTTCCGTCGTCTGGTGTGAAGTAGTCCGGTCGCCATGATCACTTTTCGCAATGAGTTTCGCTCTTAATAGTACCGTGTCCACTCCATACAACAGAAACCTGTCCAGACAGAGAACGTCTGAGGGGCTCACGTTACACAGTACATGAAAGATCAAAGGTGAATTTCTGTTTACAGTACACGTAACACGTTGCTACACAAATACATTTACTGTATACTAGGGATGCTCATTTTGAAAAATGTTCTTAACCGATAACCGACCCTCGTTAACCGATTATTAACCTTTAACCCACAAGATTTGTGCCTCACATGCAGCGGTGCTCCAGCTGCAGGAGCACAACAGATGTTCGTTGACGGGAGTCTCCAGTTCACCGTATGGGAGCGTTAACTAAGCAGCTACGGTGCTGCGTTCACTGTCTCCAGTTCACCGTCCGGGAGCGTTAACTAAGCAGCTACGGTGCTGCGTTCACTGTCTCCAGTTCACCGTCCGGGAGCGTTAACTAAGCAGCTACGGTGCTGCGTTCACTGTCTCCAGTTCACCGTCCGGGAGCGTTAACTAAGCAGCTACGGTGCTGCGTTCACTGTCTCCAGTTCACCGTCCGGGAGCGTTAACTAAGCAGCTACGGTGCTGCGTTCACTGTCTCCAGTTCACCGTCCGGGAGCGTTAACTTAGCAGCTACGGTGCTGCGTTCACTGTCTCCAGTTCACCGTCCGGGAGCGTTAACTTAGCAGCTACGGTGCTGCGTTCACTGTCTCCAGTTCACCGTCCGGGAGCGTTAACTAAGCAGCTACGGTGCTGCGTTCACTGTCTCCAGTTCACCGTCCGGGAGCGTTAACTTAGCAGCTACGGTGCTGCGTTCACTGTCTCCAGTTCACCGTCCGGGAGCGTTAACTTAGCAGCTACGGTGCTGCGTTCACTGTCTCCAGTTCACCGTCCGGGAGCGTTAACTTAGCAGCTACGGTGCTGCGTTCACTGTCTCCAGTTCACCGTCCGGGAGCGTTAACTTAGCAGCTACGGTGCTGCGTTCACTGTCTCCAGTTCACCGTCCTGGAGCGTTAACTTAGCAGCTACGGTGCTGCGTTCACTGTCTCCAGTTCACCGTATGGGAGCGTTAACTTAGCAGCTACGGTGCTGCGTGTAGTGTCGCGGACATGCAGCCACTTTTCCAGTAAAAGTCTCCACCGCACATGTAGTTTAGTTTAGCAGGTTGTCAGCTGTGTGTCTGCCCGGCATAACTTTAGGGAGTGGCCAACAAACAGTGTGTGTGTTTGTGCTACGTTAAAAGCTCTAGCATTGCCGGTGGCTTCTTGCTCGCCGCCACCGCCGCCACCGCCACCGCCACCGCCACCACACATACAGTCTGTCAGCGTGATGTAACTTTAACGAGTGTCCGTGTGTGTGTGTTGGTGGTGAGTGTGAGGTTGTTGGTGGTGTTCTAGCTGTGATCGTAGGTGTAGCAGTGTGTGGACAGTTTATTTGTCGGTGAATAAATGCTATGAAACTACAACTCCTCCGCTCCGCTCAAGCGAGCCGGAGAGACCGGAGCCGACTTCCTGTATCCTGCAACTCCGGCTCCGTCTCTTAAGGTGGACTGTTAAGATGGACCAGCTTTTCTCCTTAAAGAGACGAGTCGCTCCTCTGAGCCGCTCAGCTTTTTAATTAATTATTCATATTTCTTTTAACCGTTTTAACCGATAGCGTTAATCGGTTAAAATGCTTAATGTCGGTTAAACGGTTAATTATTAACATCCCGTCTGTATACATACAAATGTGCATATCCTGTTTCTGTGTAGCTACTACAGTATTGACTTTTCCCAGTAAACTTTGACTTACTGTTGAAATCGGACATTTTGCCTACAATAAGCACTCAGTGTCAAGAAAATAAGTAGAACAAAACACAGATTTGTATACAAGAAACATGTCCAGTTGACTGCCATGGTGAAAAAACATGTAAACCTTTTGACCAGTACGGCTCACACGATGACAAAACAACTTGTCATTTTGGAGTCATTGACCAGTTTAATAACTGGTTTTGAAGCATGAATGAAGTGTTTTGGGTGAGTTTCTACCTTTTGCAGACATGCAACAGAGTTGTGATGATTGCACTCATAGTTTAGAGAAAGTTAAGACTGTTTCGGAAAAATGAGCGATTGAGAAACTGTAAAATCAGCTGAAAAACAAGATGCTAACATAAACATTTGTTTGAGGTAACAGGGTACAAATCTCAGAGATTCAACATAGTAAGTGGAGCAACTAGCAAGCTTTAGTGTAATCTGGTGATTACAGATGACAGTTTAAATATACTAGTGCAGTAACCATGTGGGGCGTGGCCGTTCAGAAAGCGTGTCCATTCAAAGTGGACTGATTGCTTGGCCACCGGAAGTGCTGCTTGCTCAAGAAGCGCTCATCTGATCGACTTCTCACTCGACGCTGCACTCCCTCGGGTCTCCAGCAATACACTCGCCAAATGTGAAGTTGATAGGTTGAACGATTCTCGAGATATGCGAAGGACACACATACAGACAGACAGAGAAAGATCCCTTCCTTTATAGTACGATAATGTAAAACAGACATCTTAACTTCCAGGTGTGAAATGAGAAAATGTCAGTAGTAGGAGACAGCAAATAAGGATGATAAAGAGCAGAAAATCTTCCTCTTAAGAGTCTTCATAACTAAAGTTTAGAAGCGAGAACCCTTATTTCCAACACGATGCTTATAGTTGTGTATAATTTGAATGTGAAATGACTGTGAATGAAGGGAGATTGGAAATATTTGTAATGGAAGAATTCATCGTTCCAGATGTTACGTCCCATTTAAATGAGATGTATTAAAAGGAAAACAAGCTAAAAACTGGTTTGTTCTTTATTTAACAAGTGCATTGGTTTGTAATTATGATGATAATACCACTAATAATAGCGATAACAGTAATTCCTAAGGACTTTTTATCAGCCTTAAAGACGTGTTGACTGTTAACTGGTCCAGGTTGGAGTCTGATCTGGCTCAGTTGTTCATATTCATCAATATTCAGAGCACTGACATCCAACGCTGGAGCAGCATTAATTATTAATCTGAGCGATGATCTCCTGCAAGAGAATAATCTCCCGGAGGCTGAAGGGCTGGAAAGATTTCTGAAACTATCGCTGAAATCCAAACTGAGCGAGGCGTTGCCTGGCAGAGACGACCTGAATCCCCTCAGGGCAGCAAATACAGGATATAGATCATCATCATTTCATCATGTTTGAAGGATCCGGGAGTCGCTGAGAGAGATGGAGGGCTGTGATTTAGTTTATTTGATGGAAGAAGTTTCTCTCAACCTGCCACGTCTTCTTTGAATGATTGATTCTCTGAATGACGTTCAACAGACTGCAGGGTTGAAGAGGTCTGAACTCGTTGTTTTACTGCACCTACTGAGAGCGTTTCCTCTGAACTAGACGCCATCTTGTGATGGGATCACACCAGTCACGACGCCAAAACTGCTCAGACCACACCCATCTTCAAACTCGACCTTCAGATTGATCTCAACTACACACCTGTAAAGTGACATGACTGTATCTTGCACGGTTGTGCAGCCCAGTTGCACGATAATAAGAACGTCGTTCTTGCTTTTGGCGTGTCATTTGTACGCCATGTAGTCTGTACTGACTGCAATGTAAACGCGTCCACGTAAATATGCTACGCTCAGAGCTAGTGACGTAGGATAAAAAGGGAGACAGACTGCTGATAGTGGATGGGTCCAACAAACACAGGACTTTAATCAACGTTAACGCCATAATAACGCGTTAACTCAAATTTGTTTTAACGGCACTAATTTATTTAACGCATTAACACAACTTGTGATTTTCAGGTTGTAGCGGCTCAGTTTTAAAGCTAGAGTGAAAATACTGGTATTATCTGAAACTAGAAAACCTAAGTCTAAAAAAAGTCTGAAAATGTCCGAAAAATGTCCAAAATGCTTTTGAAAAATTTCCAAAAAATGTCTGAAAACAACGTCCAAAAATTGTCAGAAAAATGTCCAAACAAAAGCAGAAGAAAAGTCAGATACTGGTATCATATGAAACTATAAAACCTGATGAATCCATCGGTACCAACCATGTCATACTAGCTTGTCGAGAAGGAGGCAAAATAACTCTTCAAACTTAATCATCCTCCACACTGGGAACGTCAGCAGCGCGTGGCGGCTGCGTTACCTGTTGTTTTTTATTTCGGCGTCTGTGTTGACAGGTTAGAGCAGCCGCATTGCCCGCGTGAGACACGTGTCTCACGCGTGTCTCACGCGTGGCCCGGCTGCGTTTCTTCCAGAGATTCAAGGTCTCGCCTATTTTTGACGCGAGCCACACGGTTCACAGCAGCAACAGCCAGTGAAGGTGATCT
This sequence comes from Sebastes fasciatus, assembly GCF_043250625.1. NCBI lineage: Eukaryota > Metazoa > Chordata > Actinopteri > Perciformes > Sebastidae > Sebastes > Sebastes fasciatus. The sequence continues at coordinate 2,055,237 of NC_133796.1, read as the reverse complement.
ATTGACTGTATATTGACATCATATCAGCAACATTACTACAGTTTACATGTCTCTATCTGTAGAATATGTTACGGAGATGAACAAAAGTAAAGACTTGTTTTTAAATCAACATTTCCTGCTTTTATTTAAAAATAAAAGCCCTTAAGCTTTGTTTCTGTGGACAGAATTCCTTCATTTGTTAAAACAAGGCTTTTATTCTGAAATATGTGCCAGACAGTGCTGTAGAACATGCAGTGACTTGGAGAGCTCCATGAATGAATATAGTACGGGGTTTTAATTATGGATTATTACTATTATTTACAAATTACCACATGCTACTTAACCTTTCTCTGTTTAAAATAAATATAAATGATATTTATAATGAAATTAAATGGCCATTTTGAAAGGCAAACTCTGTGTAGAAAGAAAGAGCTGACAGCAGCAGAAACGCAGCAGAAAGGCAGCTCGTGAACACCTGACGCGTGAATCACGCAGCCGCCACGCGGCCAAAGGCTCACGGCTTAATATTAGCAACATTTACTCTCCATCTCTGAAACGTTTCTCCGATATTGTTCGACTATATCTGGACTCTGGCGGCCAACAACACAGCACGATGACATTTTAGATGTGTATTTTAGCTCACTGCTAGTGTTCGCCTCCAGTCTTTCCTTTGTTTAGCCTCCAGCTAACACCGTGACCTCATCATGACGGCTGTAAAAGGGTAGCAGCTTGTGAAATGAGAGTCAGTCGAGATGTTTCTGGGTTAAGGACGATATTTCAATGAGCAACCTCTCATCAGCCTCCGACGTCTCTGTACTGAAGATGAGTAAGCAGTCCTGACTTGTATTAAAATACTACACATCTCCAGCCCGAGGTTTCCTTCCTGAGCAACACGCAGAAGCAGGAAAAGAGAGGAAGTGTTGGTGTTGAGCGCTGCAGGGCTGCTGACACTGTGTGACACCACCGAACCTAAACACAGCAGAAACAGCAGTGAGTCACGCCGGCCTACAACGCACACTAACTTAGCTGGACTTCAGCTGCAGCTGAAACAGTGCAGATAGAAAGGAAATAAAGATTTGTGACAGGTTGGAGGCTGAGACGAGAGGCTGATGAGCCAGCTGAGGGAAGTCTTGGCTTCTCCTCCGGCGCCCGGTTGCCAGTTTGAGCAGCCTGAGGAGACGCGGAACTGTATCTACTGAACGGCAGGCAGGTTTTTAGATGGCTTTGTCACGTTCCAGCGCAGCGTATCGCCTCGCCACCCTCAGCACACAAAAACACCGGGGTCAGCAAAGAGCGCCGGCTGTATACGCTCTCCACAGAAAATGAATTTTGACAGTGTTTTTCTGCTGATTATAATGAGAACAAATTGAGCTCTAAGTGCGCTGGCTGATGATGGAGCGCGGGGCGGTTAATGCTCGGCCCTACGGGGTCAGTAAACAGCTTCACACAGATACGGCGGCGCAGGACAAACTTAATTAATGCGGCAGACTAAGTGGTTAAATGTGACATTTATACACGCGGCGACCGCAGATAACACACAGACAGGATTAACCCGCGTCCACAGTCATTATACATTCATATGACCACATGCCAGATGAAGTTTTAATGACTTACTGTAAACACCACTCATTGAATGTAGAAGTAGAACAAAGTGAAGCCCTGTTCACATGATAAACTGCTTCTACTCGAGCACAGGACGTCATCTGACGTGAAGTATTACTTTAAACTTTTACAGCGAACATTCACCCGAAATAGTTCAGAGAGATTATAACAACAAGAACGAGACCGTCCCCACCAGAAAAACCTCTTAGCAAGGAGTTCAGGTTGGAAGGACGTGTCAACTAAGAGCCTGCTGCTTGTTTCCCCTCAGCTTCCAGCAGTCAACACGGCTTTCTTTTCCACAATGTTTCCCTTAACCTTAAAGGGTCTGTTTGTAACTTTTTAAGCATATAAATGTACCGGGTCGGGACACATGCGCATTCGCACATGCGCACTCGCGCGTGGCCGCTGTACTCTCCTCCTCTGCTGCTCGCCTTCACTCAGACAGCGCGCGCGTTCTCGCTCAGCTCGCTCCACCTCTAGACGTGAACGCGCGCTCACTCCACACTGCAGAAGAGTTAGTTTAGCTCTGAGAATATCTAGTGAATGTTCAGTGGACGTTTGTGCAGAAATAACTGCTGCAGCTCCTCCAGACCAAAAGAGGTTCTCTGTGTCTTGTGAAGTGACGGGGCTCTGCAGAGTAAACGTTGTTGTCTCGTTACCGACCGGGTGCCGGTGTCTCCCTGTTCACTCCGGCTGCGGGCGGAGGGAGACAAGTTTCTCACTGCAGAGCCCCGCTGCTGAAGCCTGCGCTGAGGCAGGAAAAGCCAACACTAGGATCAGCATTGGTTCATGGAGAGACCTTCGTCTGGTCAGCTAACATTACTGCCAAGCAGCTGAAATATAGAGTGATATTGTGCTTTTAGCTGACGTGTGTCGCCTCACTGTTTAGAGCGATGCTCGTTCAAGCACGAGCCCGACGCTGACTTTCGTTGACTTAACGGCCAAAGGTGTCGCTGTTAAGAAGCATTTCTGAAAGTTACAAATAGTCCCTTTAAGTAAAAAGTACTTTCAGTTGCCCAAACTTAAACTATAGGGCCACATTCCCACTTGTCATTTCAAGTGTCTCGTATCTGGATAAAATGTAAGACACTTACATTTACTCAGCCGCATAATTATGTCTCCGTTGGCCAGATCACAAATCTGACTGATTGCAGTCCATCTTGTTTTCTGATAGAAGCAAATAAGGTTCAGTTAAACAGTTTAAATCAAATAAATAGCGGCAAGTAGCGGAGGTCGGGGTGGATGGGTGGGTCAAAAAATACCAAACTTGTTTTGTGTGAAACCAGAAATCAATGTTGATTTGTCACATAACTTATGTACTAAAGTAACGCCACTTCCAGAGTTACTTTAAGCCAAACCACAAGCTTTTCCTAAACCTAACTAAGTAGTGTTAAACCCTAAACCTAACTAAGGAGTTTTATTCCCTAAACCTAAGGAAGTTGTTTCCTGTGAAGACGGAAGTTTATTTTGAAAAGACTGTATGTATGTTACAAGCGGGAATTGGCACGTGTTGCTGGACATTTGTAGGAAAAGGAATGAAAACAAACTGTTGTATGAGAATATGTTGATCATATTCAGATCCATCCCAGAAGCATGAAGAGACTAACAGGACATATTTGAGCCTCAAGTTAAGATTCACAGAGCTAATTTTTCCACACAGCAATTTAAAGTTTCCATGAAATAAAGAGGATTTCCTTAATATGTCGTCATTTCTGTGTAAATAGTTTTTTTTGTGGTGGGAGGCGACACAGCGAGGGATGTCTGGCGGCGCTCCGTTTGGCCGTGGCGGCGTGCCACTTGGTACAAAGCAGCCAGAGAGAATGAAACCCGGTTAAATAGCGTGCAGGCGACACGCGAGGCAGCAGGTATGACACTGAATCTCTGAAACTCAAGCAGCAGGTGGCCGAGATGCTGCGGTGAACTTTAATTTGATCTTTTCACAGCTTTCCAACGTTGGCAGAGAAGACACACTACTGTTCCTATATCTGGATTCATCCGTGTGCATTGTTCACCGTGCTGTCGGGGTTTTGTTTTAGCAGCTCAGAGCTGCCGATGCCAGTCGGCACCGGCAGCGTTTGCCTATTTTAGTGTGCCAAATAGAAACCATTCCCAACACACTCAAACTCAGTTAATAAGAAAGAATCTGATTTTAAAATGACGTCGTGTAATGAACCCCCCCGACCTGACCTCTGAGCAGCAGGTTAATGATGAACGAGTCAGTGAACACAGAGAAGCAAACAGAGAAACCGACGCCTCGGAGAGATGGAACTGAAAGTCCTTCAAATAAACGTGTTAATACATTTGAGATGAAAGATGTGAGTCAGAGCAGCAGCTGTTGGTTGTCTGTATTTCTGAGGACATTCCCACACAGAGACTCCAGAGATGGATCAGGAACAGCAGACTGACGTGGGACGGAAACTACGGCAACGACCTCTGACCTCTTCAATGCCCATACAAGGACATTTATCCAAACAGGAAACAGAGATTTAAAAAAAGAAAATCATTGCTGTCTATTATGTCGTGTATACGTTGTGAAATCAGCAGCTCACTTCTGGCTTCTCCTTTTATGTAATAAAATAATAATGTAAAAGCCGTATGAACATGAAAACTATGTGGGGAGAATCTGGACGAGTCGACGCAATCGCAAGAACGAGGGAGCTGTAATTTATCAATTCAGTAAAACAATTAGTGAACTGTTCGTCAGAACTTTATTTCTTTATGAACAAATATAACTAGTGAAACTTTATTTAAAAGTTCTATTTTATGGCAGAAGAATTAAATGTTCAGACGAAGGCTGTGATAAATAATAAAATAATCATTTACATGTCTTTTGATAACAACTAGTCGATATGATTAAGATAAATATGTAAGTAATGAATTTGTATTTTGATTAAGATACATTTATAAGTAATGAATTTGTATTATTGATTGATAATGAATTTATATTTTCATAAAGATAATTATAGCAGTAATTAATTTATATTTCTGTATGACAGAGATTAAAGGTAATAATTATTATATTTAGACAAATTTAGGAAATTTAACTGGTAATAATAATGGTCCAAAATGATGTCAAATTGCAGAGTATTGATTCAAAACCCTTCAAATTTGATGTCAGCATTTGAATGTTTGGAGTTTTTCTTGATAAACTACTTTTTAAATGATATTAATCCATTTTAAAAATGTCCACTTTTATTAATTTCCTGCAGATTGTCTAATAGATTAAATGATCATCATCTCACCTCTTCAATAATAAAAGAATTCCTCAGAACTTTGGGAGCGTTTCAAGAGACGGGGCGTCACGGCGGCCACTCCTCATTTGCATAAAGTTAAGGTCTAGTCTACTTTATGCAAATCAGCAGCGTCGGACACGACTCACCACCTCTGGAAACTCTGTAGAAACTTTTAAACCTAGCGTTGTCAAAATGTTTTCACATCTCATTGAACTGTTCTCGTGATATAAGAGAAGAAAGTTTCCAAACGAGTCGCCATGTTGGTTCCGGTTTGAAAGCTGGGAGCAGCAGCCCACGGAGGGAAAGCGTTCGTCCAATCAGGTGTCTAGTAGCAGTACATCAAGCGTACAATGTTGGGAAGCGAGGCGATCCATCGCGATAAGAAATGCCCCTGTGGACGCGAACCATAAGATGAGGAGGTGAGCGCCATAAAGAGAAGGAGTAAAGAAGAGGAAGGAAAGAGGGTTTTCAGGCGCCGTTATTAAAATGCTGGCGCTGTCGTCTCAGACGCGACATGACTGAGAGTCACTTCAGCAGCAATCTGGAAAGTAATCGAAGCCAATTTGTTACCTAAATGACTCGTGTCCCGTCGGAGAAGTGCCGGTCTGAAATCAGCTGAGTGATTTGTCATGCTGACAGGAACAAAGCCGAGGCAGGCGGCGTGAACGGCGAAGGCTCGGCAGCGACTAAACAAGAAATTACAGCAACTTGTGACCTGCACAACAACAACAGTCAACACAGTACACAAACACACACTGAGGAGAACACACCGCAACTTTAGAGAAAGTTATTAAAGAGCAGGACATGAATCAGCGGTGGTGAGACGTGTCCGAGAGGAGAGGAAGACACGTCAATCACTCACTGTCCCCATCATGTTCCCAGGACAGTTGATTTTCATTCTCAAAGGTCAACACCGTCCCTCAAAGGTCAACACCATCCCTCAAAGGTCAACACCATCCCTCAAAGGTCAACACCGTCCCTCAAAGGTCAACACAGTCCCTCAAAGGTCAACAAGGTCCCTCAAAGGTCAACACCGTCCCTCAAAGGTCAACACTGTCCCTCAAAGGTCAACACGGTCCCTCAAAGGTCAACAAGGTCCCTCAAAGGTCAACACCGTCCCTCAAAGGTCAACACCGTCCCTCAAAGGTCAACATTGTCCCTCAAAGGTCAACACCGTCCCTCAAAGGTCAACACCGTCCCTCAAAGGTCAACATTGTCCCTCAAAGGTCAACAAGGTCCCTCAAAGGTCAACACCGTCCCTCAAAGGTCAACACCGTCCCTCAAAGGTCAACATTGTCCCTCAAAGGTCAACAAGGTCCCTCAAAGGTCAACACCGTCCCTCAAAGGTCAACACCGTCCCTCAAAGGTCAACATTGTCCCTCAAAGGTCAACACAGTCCCTCAAAGGTCAACAAGGTCCCTCAAAGGTCAACACCGTCCCTCAAAGGTCAACACCGTCCCTCAAAGGTCAACATTGTCCCTCAAAGGTCAACACGGTCCCTCAAAGGTCAACACCATCCCTCAAAGGTCAACGCCGTCCCTCAAAGGTCAACATTGTCCCTCAAAGGTCAACACGGTCCTTCAAAGGTCAACACCGTCCCTCAAAGGTCAACGCCGTCCCTCAAAGGTCAACAAGGTCCCTCAAAGGTCAACACCGTCCCTTAAAGGTCAACATTGTCCCTCAAAGGTCAACGCGGTCCCTCAAAGGTCAACACCGTCCCTCAAAGGTCAACACCATCCCTCAAAGGTCAACACCGTTCCTCAAAGGTCAACACCGTCCCTCAAAGGTCAACATTGTCCCTCAAAGGTCAACGCAGTCCCTCAAAGGTCAACACCGTCCCTCAAAGGTCAACACGGTCCTTCAAAGGTCAACACCGTCCCTCAAAGGTCAACACGGTCCCTTAAAAGGTCAACACCGTCCCTCAAAGGTCAACACCGTCCTTCAAAGGTCAACACGGTCCCTCAAAGGTCAACACCGTCCCTCAAAGGTCAACACCGTCCCTCAAAGGTCAACACAGTCCCTCAAAGGTCAACACCGTCCCGCAAAGGTCAACATTGTCCCTCAAAGGTCAACACCGTCCCTCAAAGGTCAACACCGTCCCTCAAAGGTCAACACCGTCCCTTAAAAGGTCAACACCGTCCCTCAAAGGTCAACACCGTCCCTCAAAGGTCAACACAGTTCTGCTTTGAAATGTCCATTCCGGTCCAGAACGTCTGTTTTTGTTTTGGCCGGTGTGATCCCGGCCACGGCCCATTTCAACGCTAACTAACAAAATAATCATAAATAAAATACACATTGACAGTAATAATAATTATAGAATAAATCCCAAACTACAGATAAAATAGGCTGATAAACCCATTTTAAATACAATCTGTCAATGCTACATATTGCTTCTTTAATAAAGTTAATATCACATTTCCTTTTTGAGTTTTCAGACCTGTGGAGAGCTCTGACATCACAGCTTCACAGACGCCTGACCAATCATCTTCCAGAAGGTCTCATTCCATGAGATTAATAATAATGACTTTAATTCCTGACACAATCTGTCGAATCGGGTTATTGATGACAAACAAGGGAGGACAAGTTGGAGCAGAATGGAGTAACACTGGAACACAAAGTTTACCTGAGTGATGTATGAATCTACGAACACGTCTTATTCTGTCACTTTCAGTGTGTGTGTGTGTGACAGTTTCTGAAGTTTAGTGCGCTGCTGTTTGAGTCTGACAGAGGAGCATCTTCATTTATCATTCTTGTCAAAACAACAGAGGAAACAGGAAGTCAACGTACCTGCCTGAGACGAAGACGAGAGCTGGACCTGAGCGCTGACAGGTTGGACTGACGCAGTGAAATAAATGTCCTCTGTCTTCATGTTCAGACCTGTGCAACAGATAGGAGGAGAGAAGTCAACACACAAACATTCAATAGATACACAGAAATAAAGAACCCGACTATCTAACGCTGCCCTGAACATACAGAGGCCTCTGCATCATCTCCTGTGAATCCTTTTGCACGAGAGGCAAATTGAATCCTCCACCAGCAACAGTGAACGCTACGATAGACGAGCAGTCACAGAATGTAAATACATTAATGGTGGAGGAGGAGGAGAGAGAGGAAGGGGAGGTGGAGCGGGAGGAGGTGGAGGAGGAAGATGTGCAGGAAGAGGAGGAGGAGGAGGAGGAGGAGGAGGAGGAGGAGGAGGAGGAGGAGGAGGAGGAGGAGGAGGAAGATGTGCAGGAAGAGGAGGAGGAGGAGGAAGAGGAGGAGGAGGAGGAAGATGTGCAGGAAGAGGAGGAGGAGGAGGAGGAGGAGGAGGAGGAGGAGGAGGAGGAGGAGGAGGAAGATGTGCAGGAAGAGGAGGAGGAGGAGGAGGAGGAGGAGGAGGAGGAGGAGGAGGAGGAGGAGGAGGAGGAGGAGGAGGAGGAAGATGTGCAGGAAGAGGAGGAGGAGGAGGAGGAGGAAGATGTGCAGGAAGAAGAGGAGGAGGAGGAGGAGGAGGAGGAAGATGTGCAGGAAGAGGAGGAGGAGGAGGAGGAGGAAGATGTGCAGGAAGAAGAGGAGGAGGAGGAGGAGGAGGAGGAGGAGGAAGATGTGCAGGAAGAGGAGGAGGATCAGCAAAAAATTTCCTAAATATGTCCAAAAAGTGCCCAAAAAAAGGCTGAAGAAACGTAGAGGAGGAGGAGGGGGAGGGGGACTAGAAAAAAAATCCTAAATGTCCGAAAAATGACTGAAGAATGGCCGAGGAAAGGAGGAGGAGTGAAAAATGTCCTAACTATGTCTGAAAAATGGATGAAGAAAGATGGAGGAGAAAGACTATTCTGAAAAAGACAATATTCCTAAACTACTGAATGTAAATACATTAAATGTCTGCCAGCAGTACTGTATGTAATGGTATCATAAACGGGGTTAGTTAGGATTATAACTTTCATAAGAACTGAAATGACTCGTGGATGGAGATGAAGCGGTGGACAGACGGAAGCGTCGGCCTCCACCTCGTCTCTTTGATGTGCGGCTTTGTGCTCGGAGGTTTAAAGTGTCAGAAACAGGATTACTGACTGAAGCCACCTCACAGACGCCTGCTTTTCATCCTACATCTGAAGGCAAGCTGTGTGAGTGTTTGTGAGACCAACAGGTGTGTGTGTGTGTGTGAGTGTGTGTGTGTGAGTGTGTGTGTGTGTGTGAGCAGCGAGGCTTCAGAGAGGTTCTGGAGGTTTTGAGGTTTGGAGTCAGACTTTCCTCTCCTGCCAAGTCTTCCCTTAAAGCTGCTCTTTATGTTAATAATATAACAGCTCATATAATCTGATGAGAGATGAGCCGCTGATGTGGTACCAGATGAAAAATGTAGAACTTCATTCATCCACTGAAGCAGAATTAACAGTAAAACACAGCCTCATCGCCTTTTTAACAGCAGCAGGAGGATTTCTGACTGCTCAGCACTCAAACACAGGAAGTGTGACCGCAGCAGCAGAGAGAGGAACGCTAGTCAGTATCTCCGTCCCCATGATGTGAATGAGGAGATAAACGTAGATACATATTTATCAGTTATTGATTTTAGAAAGGTGAAAGGTGTAAAGAACAGGGACGGAGAACAAGAAGTGTCTCGTGTTGAGGTGGATTTTCTTTTTCAATGCTGGATCTTGAACCACGACTCAGCATCCAACTTCTCTAATTGAGGTCTAAAGTCCAGCTGTTGATCGATTCAAATAGTTGATCGCGATTAATAGCAAATTAATCCCACAATTTGTATCTGTTCAAAATGTTCCTTAAAGGGAGATTTGTCAAGTATCGGGTATCTGGTCCGATACTGTGCTCATGTACTCGCAAAACAGCTCCGATACAACGGCACCGATACCACTTTACGGCAGCGTGACGTTAATCTCTCGTCAGCTTCTTTCGGGTCCTCACGCTCCACCTCCCCGACGGTGCGGGGTGAGACGGGACGGTGGTGCGTCCGACCCCGCGGGGCCGGGATCCCACCTCAGCCGGCGCCGACCCTCACTTTCATTGCACGTTTCTGACTCGCGCGTGCGTTACACTCCTTGGTCCGTGTTTCAAGACGGGTCGGGTGGCTTGCCGACATCGCCGCAGACTCCTGGCGCCTTTTTTAGGTGGGCCGAGCCCCGATCTGGTAGCACAACGCGATTGACAGTCGCACCGGGAGCCCGGGGCCCCGTCCCTCCCCGGTGGGGAGAGAGGGCGCAGCGAGCACTTTGTCCACGGACCCGGGAAGCACCTTTGCCCCGAGCGTTTCCGGAGCCGGTGGCGGCGCACCGCCTCGTATGCGCCGCCACCTCGTATGCGACTCCCCAGCCTGCCGTGTGTCGCTCACACCCTCCAGCTGGCTGTTAACGAGGGCTTTTGGCACAGAGAAGTACTCGTATCGGTACTCGGTATCGGAGAGTATGGGTGCATCCCTAGAAGGAAGAGAGTTTTCACAATCAATCGTTGCTTTATGTTTGGGTTGAAAAGGTTTTTTTCACGCCGTCAGGTTGGGCCTGAATGAATCCGTTGGTTCTGTAGGTCTATAGATTAAATGTCAGGCCCTCCTCTGACTCTAGTTTTCAGTGAGTAGGTTGGTAAAGTCTACTTTGATTCATGTTTTACACATATTATAGACTACATTAAAAACACGTTGAAAGAGAGCAGTGCCCTGTAGGAACCTACCAACACTGATTATCTTACCTCTCTTTAGTTTCAGGTAACACATCTGTTTACCAGCTGGATGAATTGTACAGAGTGGGATGTGTGAGTGTGTGTTTATGTCTCAATCAGTATCTGTTTTAGCGTGTTAATGGGTGTTAATGTGTGTTAATGATGTGTAATTGTGGGTAAAGCAGCTCATTACAGTCAGAATATGAACTAATGTAATATTTAGTAACACGGAGAGATCACAGCAGGAGGCCGGGTTCCTCCTGAGGAGCAGCACAATGAGCCGTAATGGATCCAACACGCCTCCGACAGACAGACAGACATTAAGACGTCTGAGGGACGGCTGGACGTCCTGGAGGACGGAGACGAGACGGACACGTCGGCTTTGATCCTGAATGACATGACGTCTCTGAGTCACCGAGAACAAAAGGGGATGAAGACGACAGAATATTCATGAGAGGACGTTTTTCCTCACAGCTTCAAGTACAGACGGCGTATATACATCAAAACACCAAAACACCGACCGCTCACATCAAACACACGGTGATGTATCATTAACAGGAACATGGGACCATTATAAACACAAAGACCTCAAGGTCACAACTCAAGGTCATATTTTGTTACAGGGGGCGATTTTGGACATCTAAAATCACATTTAGTCCTTTATGTAGCCAAAAATAACCTTAAAGTGCACTTTATGATAACCATCATTTATAAAGGATAGTTGATTAAGCCGAGTGCAATCAAAGAGAGAATGAAGAAAGAGGAGAAAACAAGCAGATCATTAATTCAAAGAGACGGACGAGGAGGAGGAGAACTTGTTAAAGTCACTCAGTGAACCTTCATCGTGTTTTAAGAGCTCAGAGTCTCTTCACTGAGTCCTGATGTTCCCATGTTACTGAAACTTTAATGACTTCTGTGATGTTATTACACGACAACCTCCGGCCAAACACGCTGACACTGGAGGAGGAGGGGGAGGAGAGGGAGGAAGAGGTTGAGGAGGAGGAGGAGAGGGAGGAAGGGGAGGTGGAGGAGGAGGAGAGGGAGGAGGTGCATGAAGAGAAGGAGGAGAGGGAGGAGGAGGAGGATGTGCAGGAAGAGGAGGAAGATGTGCAGGAAGAAGAGGAGGAGAGGGACGAGGAGGAGGATGTGCAGGAAGAAGAGGAGGAGGAGGAAGATGTGCAGGAAGAAGAGGAGGAGGAGGAGGAGGAAGATGTGCAGGAAGAAGAGGAGGAGGAGGATCAGCAAAAAATGTCCTAAATATGTCCAAAAAAGTGCCCAAAAAAAGGCTGAAGAAACGTAGAGGAGGAAGAGGAGGAGGAGGAAGAGGAGGAGGAGGAAGAGGAGGAGGGCGAGGATGTGGAGGGGGAGCAGAAAAAAAATCCTAAATGTCCAAAAAAAGACTGAAGAAAGGCCGAGGAAAGGAGGAGGAGTGAAAAATGTCCTAACTATGTTCAAAATTGTCCAAAAAAATGTCCGAAGAAAGGTGGAGGAGGTGGAGCAGGAAGAGGAGGAAGATGTGCAGGAAGAGGAGGAGGAGGACGACGACGACGAGGAGGAGGAGGAGGAGGATGTGCAGGAGAAGGAGGCGAGCGGTGGAAAAGTACAAGGAGAGGTGGACGGGACGTTTGTGATGTGTTTTCCGTACTTATGTTACGTTGTTTGTCCTTATTCCGAAAAAGACAATATTCCTAAACTGTTATGAAATGAATATTCCCGTTTACATGCAACCGTGCATTCTCTGATTAACATAAAAAGTCCCCATAGCGTACATCCTATACTGCTACGCCCTTTAAATAACTTACATTTCCCTCCTTTTTCAGCAGCAGCCATGTTGCTCCCGTGGTGTTAAACCCTCGCTGTCACCGTCTTCTTCAAACTTTTCTTTTTACTGCTACACGAGAACATAACCATTGTCAATTCAAGCTTAATACACATGCAGGGGATTGAAAGAGGTCAGAAGTGAACCCTAACACACAGGAGGCACACCGGGTCCAACAGTAATGTTTCTGTTGCCACTCACACGTCTTTTATCAGCACCCACTGAACAAAGCATTTCCTGCAGAGGCAGAACCACGATGCCACAACCATCTGGGTCTAAATACAAGGCTGATTTATTTATACAGCACATTTCATTTACAGATTACACAGGAAACAAATACAGAACGATGAGTAATAATCATGTTGTGTTGGTTCCTCACTGAGGCTCTAGAGATACTCTCTGAACGGGTTTTGGTTTTGTGGCTCCGAGGCGTTTAAACTTCCTCCTTTCACTTCGTGGTCACGTTTCCTCCTCCGCCTCTGATCCGCTCAGTTACTGCGAGTATTAATAAACGTATATCTGAGTGACTCAACGGAGCGTCAGGATGCTCGGGTCCTGACGGCGAGGAGGGATACGCTCCCCCCTCGGGGCCTGACCACAACGTGACTCCGGCCGGCCTACTTTCACTGGAGAACGGAGCCTCTCTCTGCAGGAGGAGGAGGACGGAGGATAATTGTCTCGAGAGAAGCTGAAGGAGCAAAACTGAATGAACTCTAATTAGGACACGATTAAGGCTAACTCTCACAGCTGTAGAAATCCATTAACCTTTAAATCATACAGTTCATCACACACTTGAGGTTACAGAGAGTGTGTGAGGTGGATCTATGTATGCGAAGGGGGGAAACAGGAGCCGGTGTAAACTGGTTAAACTGAACACTAAATAATGATTAATATATATATGTATATATAAATATATATATACATATATATAAATATATAATATGATAGGTGTAGGATTCAGGGGATCTATTAGCAGATCTATTTCATTAGTGTATAATCACCTGAAACTAAGAATCGTGTTTTAAGCCAAGGTCACACTACACGACTTTCAAAGTCGTCAGATCTCTGTACTGTTCACCGTACACAACCTGCTGTTTTGTAATCAGGAAGTCAAGGTGTGAGTTTAAAGGGTGGACCCAAACGCAGAGTTACCAGGCAGAAAGGTAAATTAAATAAAAGCGAGCTTTAATAAATGAAGCTGAAGAATCCAAACAATAAAACCAAAACCAACAGGCATCAAAAAAACTAAAATGCAGGGAGGGGAACAAAATACAAAAGAATAAATCCAACAAACAACAAAAACCAAACTGAGAACAAAACCAAATTCACCAACCGGAGGACACGAGGAACACGAGGATCAGGGCAGGAGTGACGAACGACAAGGTAGACAAGGTAGACAAGGCAGGAACGACAAACGAACTGACCAAGACAGACGGGAACACACAGGCTTCAATAGAGACGGTGATTAGACACAGGTGGAACTAATCAGGGCGGGAAAACAAACAACGGTAGGAAGTAGAACCAGACGAGACGCAGGAGGAGTGAATTACAAAATAAAACAGGAAACACTGGAATGAAAGAATATAAGAGAAACCAAATCCAACACAAACCAAAATCACATGAACAGAACTAATAAACCCAAAGGAACATAAGACAATCTGAACTTATAACAAACAGCACAGCCAGACCACGACACAGGAGTCTGGAAGTCGTTGTGCTTTTCACACTACCAGATCTCTCTCCAGGAGGAATCCCCAATGAGGTCTCCAAACTACGTTTTGGCACGAAAACACGAGATAAATACACGGTACATGACGTGATACCGTACGTGAGACACATTGCTGATGTTGTTGGCTGCAGCTCGTGGCCGGAGTCCCCGACAGGTCCAGATATTCAGCATGCTGGATATCTGGAATGTGTCTGCGTGGCGTCGGTTCGCGTCTCGGCTGACGTCTTTGAGCAGTTCACACATGACGAGCACCGATGTGCGAGCGGCGAGCCGACGCTGATTTTGCCTCTGATCTGGGGCTTCTGGCAGGGAGCGGAAAATCAGGGCTGAAGAGACAGTCGTCACAACAGTCTGTTTACTTCAATCAGAATAAAACTATGAAACCCTCCAACCAGGAGATTGTTCCAACAGAGCAGTCAACAAAACATGTCAACACACGAGTAGCTGAATGAGTCACCGGCCTTCAGGACCATCACTAACAAGATGAATCATCCGTCTGACGTTCAGCAGCTACGGCCGGGTTACAGTTTAACATGTTGGCTGTTAGTTACATCATCAGCCTCTGGCCAATCAGTGGCGTTCACAAGGTTTAGAAACGCCCCCGTTAGGGCACGCTATGATGATCTGATGTTAACCAATGTGCTGATGTGAACGCCACGTCAGTTCACATCAGAAAGTCACACAATAACACAAACTAACTAACCGATGGATGCAGCGGAGAACCGGCAACTCCTCTGTTCTGAGAGGTACAATGACTGTTTTTGTGAATGGAGTCTGGTGTCTGTCTGTCTGGAGTCTGGTGCAGTGACGTAGGTCACTGACTGTAGGATTTTTTGAAGTAGGGTTGGATGTACACTCACCGGCCACTTTATTAGGCACACCTGTTCAATTGCTTGTTAACACAAATAGCTAATCAGCCAATCACATGGCAGCAACTCAATGCATTACGTCATCTAGACGTGGTGAAGACGACTTGCTGAAGTTCAAACCGAGCATCAGAATGGGGAAGAAAGGGGATTTAAGTGACTTTGAACGTGGCATGGTTGTTGGTGCCAGACGGGCTGGTCTGAGTATTAAACTGCTGATCTACTGGGATTTTCACCACAACCATCTCTAGGGTTTACAGAGAATGGTCTGAACAGGAGAACATATCCAGTGAGCGGAGGTTGTGTGGACGGAAATGCCTTGTTGATGTCAGAGGTCAGAGGAGAATGGGCAGAGTGGTTGGAGATGATAGAAAGGCAACAGTAACTCAAATAACCACTCGTTGATTTTTTTGTAGGTGGCTAAAATAAGTTTTTCTGACTCCGTTAAACAAATCAGTAATTGAACCTCTCAGAACACGGGAGTATTCATACAACCCCACTTCAAACTAACCCTTTCAGTTCTTTCCAAACTTAGCACAGCTAACGTTGACTCAGCTAGAGCTAGCGTTCACATGATCTATAACCTTATTGATTAGCTTACCGTGATAACCTACCTCACTGCTTTCTGCTGGCCTTTATTTGGGACATTATGTTTTTGTCCTGTTTCAGCGGTACTCATTTCAACACTGCGGCAGTGGACACTCTTTCCTTCAGGTGGTTTGTGTTTGCATCTGTTTGTGCTGCTCATTAAAGCAGCTGAATAGCCAGCTGATACTCACCCGTCTACCTCCTATTGAAGCTCATCACAAAGGACGCAGACGGATGATTCTTTATTTTCAGAATGAAACCAGACGACAAGAAAACAATAAAAACGACAACATACAAGGACACACTGTCATTCTGAAACAGCAGAGCCATTAGTTCTGGGAAGTCTGTTCACTGTCTGTTCTCTACAACGAGTCTCTGTGCTTCGGACCAGCCCGTCATAACTCTACAGAACTCCTGGGTCAGTTTGGTCTCCCTCAAAGACCTCTATGGCTCGGACAAGCTCCTGTTTAATGCCTGACTCAGACTCCTTTCAGATCAGGTCTTTCATCCGGTGCCAAACAAGCTCAATAGGATTCAAATCCGCGGCGGAGTCACCTGATCAGTGGCATGTAGTCAGGATATTACTGTAAAAGTCAGGAGAACAACATTATACTAAAGCATAAAGCTTTATTTATGTACAGGAACACAAAGGGAAAGTATTGTGAGAGGACTTACTTTTGCATTTCCCCTCGGACGTGAGACGCAGGGTTGTCTCTCAATTAAACTTTTATGTCCAGGCTTTCCAGAATGAAATGATTCCTTTGAGACTTGTGAATGTAAATAAAAATGCTCAGTATGAACAACGCTTTTTTAATCGTCTTTCATCTGTTGACGATTTCGGCAGGTAAGCTGCCCACTTTCACTCTCTGTGCTTATTTAGTGCAACGAGTATAGTCTAATCCTGTAACTTCTCCAAGGTGGTCTCTAGCTCTCCCGTCAGCTCCGTTCTCTTTATCCATCCATGGTCAGCTCCATCGGGGCCGTTTCAATGCAGAGAACACAAATGTCAGTATCTGGGTGCTCTGCAGTCGTAGCGTCGGCCCATTTGACCACGGAGACGAGAGCGACGGCCGGCTCCACCGCCACGTTACCGCCATACCATACCGTCACCGCCTTACCATAACATTACCACCATACCATAACGTTACCTCCATACCATAACGTTACCTCCATACCATAACGTTACCTCCATACCATAACGTTACCTCCATACCATAACGTTACCTCCATACCATAACGTTACCTCCATACCATAACGTTACCTCCATACCATAACGTTACCACCATACCATAACGTTACCACCATACCATAACGTTACCACCATACCATAACGTTACCACCATACCATAACGTTACCTCCATACCATAACGTTACCTCCATACCATAACGTTACCTCCATACCATAACGTTACCACCATACCATAACGTTACCACCATACCATAACGTTACCACCATACCATAACGTTACCACCATACCATAACGTTACCACCATACCATAACGTTACCACCATACCATAACGTTACCTCCATACCATAACGTTACCTCCATACCATAACATTACCTCCATACCATAACGTTACCTCCATACCATAACATTACCTCCATACCATAACGTTACCTCCATACCATAACGTTACCTCCATACCATAACGTTACCTCCATACCATAACGTTACCTCCATACCATAACGTTACCACCATACCATAACGTTACCACCATACCATAACGTTACCACCATACCATAACGTTACCACCATACCATAACGTTACCACCATACCATAACGTTACCACCATACCATAACGTTACCTCCATACCATAACGTTACCACCATACCATAACGTTACCACCATACCATAACGTTACCTCCATACCATAACGTTACCTCCATACCATAACGTTACCACCATACCATAACGTTACCTCCATACCATAACGTTACCTCCATACCATAACGTTACCTCCATACCATAACGTTACCACCATACCATAACGTTACCTCCATACCATAACGTTACCACCATACCATAACGTTACCTCCATACCATAACGTTACCTCCATACCATAACGTTACCACCATACCATAACGTTACCTCCATACCATAACGTTACCTCCATACCATAACGTTACCTCCATACCATAACGTTACCACCATACCATAACGTTACCTCCATACCATAACGTTACCACCATACCATAACGTTACCTCCATACCATAACGTTACCACCATACCATAACGTTACCTCCATACCATAACGTTACCTCCATACCATAACGTTACCACCATACCATAACGTTACCACCATACCATAACGTTACCACCATACCATAACGTTACCTCCATACCATAACGTTACCACCATACCATAACGTTACCTCCATACCATAACGTTACCTCCATACCATAACGTTACCACCATACCATAACGTCACCTCCATACCATAACGTTACCTCCATACCATAACGTTACCTCCATACCATAACGTTACCACCATACCATAACGTTACCACCATACCATAACGTTACCTCCATACCATAACATTACCTCCATACCATAACATTACCTCCATACCATAACGTTACCTCCATACCATAACGTTACCTCCATACCATAACGTTACCTCCATACCATAACGTTACCTCCATACCATAACATTACCTGTTAACTTTTTCTGACTTTTTTTCAGCCTTTTTTTTTGGAGATATTTCAGATATTTATCAGACATTTTATTCGGACATACAGTATATCAGCCTCTTTGTTTTACATATTTCAGACATTTTTTGGGCCATATCTCGAACATACTTTGGGATTTTTTCGGCCTTTTTTAAAAAGAATTTTCAAACATATTTCAGCTTTTGGGCCATATTTCGGACATACTTTGGCGTTTTTTCTGCCCTTTTTTAGAAGTTAGCATGCAGCTTTATCCGTGATGTCTAGCTCTGGTTTTCCTGTCAATGTGTGAAACCCAAAGTGTTTCCATCCTTTACTGGATGTGTAGTGTTTACCACGCTGGATTTAACATGTGAGTGAGCAGGTCGTATCCACGACGACCCTCCAACGTTTTACATTTACACATTTTGGCCGGACTACAACAATTAAAGCGGTGACTTCCTTCTACCTCCACAGAGACGCAAATGAAGCAAACACATCGATTCTGGCATTAAAAAAACTATTTCAAAATTGTAAAAGAGAGAGTGGTTGATTTCGAAGCCCGTCTAGACTGCGGACCGCCCACCTCTCTCAGAGACGTACCCGCCGAATGAGAGAAGGAACTCTCCAGAGACTGTTTAGTTCGGGGACAGCTTCGGCCAGGGGTGTATCCTGCAGATATCTTCCTGGCTCAAGGCCGTCCGAGGCCTATAGAACTGGGCGAGGAGGGTGAACTGGAGCGGGACGAATGGAGAATCAGAGTTGCCAGGAAACATAAAGCAGAAGGTCCATTCCTACGTCACTCAAAGATTCCCAGACGTGTCGGGGGATCAGTGGGAGAAGATCAGGAACGCTATCAACGTGAGGCTGAGCAGACCTCGTAAGGTCGACCCCAAGAAGAATCAGTTGATTTGCATTCCTCAAGATGTTGTGGAGACTTGTGAATGGAAATGAAAGTGCACAGCATGAACAGTCTTTCATCTGTTTACAGCTGCCGTCTTTCACTCTCTGGTCTTACTTTGTGTAATGAATGAGGTCTATCCAGATGAAGTCGTCTCTACAGCACGTAGCAGATAACCAAACACATCATCAGTGATCCAGAGGTCTTTACACTCATAGATTGTGGGGGCTGTAAAGACCTGTGAGGATGATGACACATCCGACGAGCCATTAAGTTACACCAAAAAGCAACACTCTGATGCTAATGATGTGTTTGTGCTCAGTAAGTAGCCGACTATGAGCGGCGATCACACCAACAGCAGCGTCTTGTAAACGTTCAATTAAACGTGTCAACACAAAGTACTTTTCTCTGCTTTGCAGATGAGATAGTTTATGACTGAATGCTCTGTTATCTCCTCCGTTATCACCAGACACAGACACTCTACTTGGTTTCTACTGTAGACACATTACACCAACTTAATACAAAACACAGTATGTTGTGTTTATCACATAAAAAGGAAATCTAAAGCAACGTTTCCCATCACGACCCAATTCACAACAACTTATATGAGTGTTATAGTGACCGACTCTGAGAGTTTCAGCAGTTTGGTGGAGTTCTTGCCGTTCTGTTAGTTAGTAGTTTTTATATATATCTGATGACAGTAAGTTTAGATGGTCATAGAGGTGAAATGCTGCCCCCTCTTTGTTTGGAGTATGTGGCCAGGTGTAACACAGCACCACCATTAAAGTCTAAAAGGCTCCGTAAGCAAAAAAGTTTCAACATTTGGCTCCATTTTTTCAGCCATTTTTAGATGAAGTGGTGGCGAGGAGGAGGAGGAGGAGGAGGAGGAGGAAGAGGTGATGTGTCTGACACCAACACTTCCAGACTCTCAGCGGTTTGACTCTTCTTCTTCTTTTCCCTCCTCCAGTTAAAGTACAGCTGCAGTTTCTGCTTGCAGAGCACATTCGGTGGAAGTTTTGGGGTATTTTTTCTTTCTCTCTAATTAAGTGTTGAATTCACTCTTCCACAGCAGCACCACAGTATAACAGTACAACGACAGCGTGGACCTGAGTCGTCTGAGGCCACACCGGGGCAGTATAACGACAGCACCAAGGCAGTGTAACGACAGCACCGAGGCAGTACTACGACAGCACCGAGGCAGTATGACGACAGCACCGAGGCAGTGCTACGACAGCACCGAGGCGGTGTAACGACAGCACCGAGGCAGTACTACGACAGCACCGAGGCAGTACTACGACAGCACCGAGGCAGTGCTACGACAGCACCGAGGCGGTGTAACGACAGCACCGAGGCAGTATGACGACAGCACCGAGGCAGTATGACGACAGCACCGAGGCGGTGTAACGACAGCACCAAGGCAGTGCAACGACAGCACCGAGGCAGTATGACGACAGCACCGAGGCAGTATGACGACAGCACCGAGGCGGTGTAACGACAGCACCGAGGCAGTGTAACGACAGCACCGAGGCAGTACTACGACAGCACCGAGGCAGTATGACGACAGCACCGAGGCAGTGCTACGACAGCACCGAGGCAGTGCAACAACAGCACCGAGGCAGTGTAACGACAGCACCGAGGCAGTGCAACAACAGCACCGGGGCAGTACGACGACAGCACCGAGGCAGTGCTACGACAGCACCGAGGCAGTGCTACGACAGCACCGAGGCAGTGTAACGACAGCACCGAGGCAGTACTACGACAGCACCGAGGCAGTATGACGACAGCACCGAGGCAGTATGACGACAGCACCGAGGCGGTGTAACGACAGCACCGAGGCAGTGTAACGACAGCACCGAGGCAGTACTACGACAGCACCGAGGCAGTATGACGACAGCACCGAGGCAGTGCTACGACAGCACCGAGGCAGTGCAACAACAGCACCGGGGCAGTACGACGACAGCACCGAGGCAGTGCTACGACAGCACCGAGGCAGTGCTACGACAGCACCGAGGCAGTGCTACGACAGCACCGAGGCAGTGCTACGACAGCACCGAGGCAGTTCAACGACAGCACCGGGGCAGTACGACGACAGCACCGAGGCAGTGCTACGACAGCACCGAGGCAGTGCAACAACAGCACCGGGGCAGTTCGACGACAGCACCGGGACACCGTGGACCTGAGTCGTCTGAGGCCACACTGAGGCTAAACCACAAACAGATGCTGCTTAATGAGCTGCAGCTTCAGACACTGAACAGACAGGTAGACAGACAGGTAGAGAGACAGGTAGAGAGACAGGTAGACAGACAGGTAGACAGACAGGTAGAGAGACAGGTAGAGAGACAGGTAGACAGACAGGTAGACAGACAGGTAGAGAGACAGGTAGAGAGACAGGTAGAGAGACAGTCTGTGGTGTCTTAATGTACAGAAAAATAAACTGTATGATGGACAAAAATTAGTAGGGCTGATGAATCCATCCGTACCAACCAGGTCACACTTGCCTGTCGCAAAAGAGGAAGTAAATAATAAATATATACATACATTTTGCATAAAGCAGCATATTTGTCCACTCCCATGTTGATAAGAGGATTAAATACTTGACTAATCTCCCTTAAAGGTTCATTTTGAACAGATACAAAATGTGAGTAATTTTCTTTTTGTCTTATTTGTGCAGGTTTAGCGACCGCAAAATCCGCACCATCCTTTTGTGAACTTCGATATGAGATGAACATGGCCAAATCCTTTCTGGGCCAACGTTACTATCTTGGGTCTAAACAGTGCAGTAACCATGGTTACAGCCATAGCAATAAGCACCATAGCTATGCGTAAATGCCATTTGAGCAGCCAGACTGCAGCAGGCGTAGCTAACCCCAGCTGTGGTCACATCCAGAGGCTTCAGTTACTGGTTTCCTCTGACATTATGGAGCAGAGGTAATGCAATGAAACATACAAGTAGTCGGGGGTCCTGTAGGATACCACTACAGGTGACGGGAGAATGTTTGTTCTTGTAATTTGGTCCAACTGAGCCTTTAAAAAGGAAACTAGAAGCTCCTCACTGCCCTTCAGCTGTTTGTGTTCTGAGTGAATGACTGACATACGGTCACCGCCGCGCAGCAGAAACAGAACTGGTATCATATTTTGGTGCTCCGCTTCACTCCAGACTCACCCCCCCACCTCCGCCCCCTCGCCCCTCCACCAACGCTGCACTGCACTTTCCTCCAAACACCAGCAGGCTCAGTCTGAAGCCATCCTGACCCTTTAATAACAGGCTTCACCTCCTAAAGCTCTTCATTACAGACAGATGAGAGGCTGCATGATGGCGCCGGCAGCCAGACTCTAAATTCCAGCCTTCATCCCTCCGATACGACGGGCTGGAAACACAGAAGAAGACACACCAGCAGATTGTGGGATGATGTGTGAGTCTCTGTACTCTCTGTGAAGGAGACTAAACACCACCTGTTGGAGAGACTGAAGTAGTGCAGTGAAGGTGAATACACCTCCACCGCTACACCCACCAGAGGAAGAAGAAGAAGATGAGGAGAATACAGATGTTTCCTCCGGTGTGTTGGGGAAATACTTGCAGACTAAAAGCTCCTGTACACTGATTCTCAAAGCCGAGACTCATCCACCACCAGGTGACTCACAATGTGACCTCTGCTAAGACCTGCATTTACAACCCAACCTACAACAATACATGGTTAAACAATATAAACAATGATGTGTCGTGATGATGTGGGAAAAATGTGGATGAAGAAACATCACTCCACGTTTTCTCAGTCACGTCAAATTACAAAAGGTGGTGTTTAAATCCTCGTCCATGTTTTTAAACACTATCGTTCCACAAGAATGTCAATATTTGACAATTCTGCAAAACCTACGTATGAGTGGGCGATATATGGAATATGTATTGTTGTTCCACGTGGGATGTAGTAAATTACTATCTTGCGAACTTCGAGAACAAATACTAATCGTCACATCATTTTGTTAAAAGCCGCCAGAATGAGACTCGCTTCTCTACTGTGCGATTGTGTGGCGTTTGAGGATGGATGTGCATATGAGACTACGTGTGTTTGTGTATCTGGAGGGAAGCAGTGAACAGGGAAAGATATTTTCAAAACCTGACTCGGCAACCAAAACGAATGCTAAAAGCAGGGCTGTCGCAATTAGCGCAATATTACAATACCGCGCTGTTGAGAGGCGAACCGCAAGGGGACGGCAAACAACCGCCACAACCACATATTTACACTATGATACAAACGCCAGCAGCGTGACGAGGCACTGAGCGTCTATTCCTCGCTGAGTGCTGCATGTTCGGTGTTTTTTTCTGGTCGCCGTGTGTTGAATAATGTTACATTTTGGGTAGAACGCTGCGCTCGTCAGTGTCACTTTTCACCACAACCGTCCAATCACAATGGAGGAGGGGCGGGACAAATACCACAAAGACCAACCGTCACATCCTAAATGTAGGATCCATACACTCGTCCTCTCTCTCTACGTGCTTCATCCTTCCCTTCATCCAGAGCACGTACTCTACCTCGTGTCGACATTTTTACTTCTGCTGATATTCTGAATCATAGCAATCAGACGCAACCAAATCGTCTCAGCGGAAAAAAACGCTGCGCCTCATTGCCCGTCGGTGTTCTGCATTTAACAGTAAACAAGTATTTAGGGATGTTAATAATTAACCGTTTAACCGTTAACCGACGTTAAGCATTTTAACCGATTAACGCTATCGGTTAAAACGGTTAAAAGAAATGTTAATAATTAACTCAAAAGCTGAGCGGCTCAGAGGAGCGGCTCGTCTCTTTAAGGAGAAGCTGGTCCACCTTAACAGTCCACCTTAAGAGGCGGAGCCGGAGTTGCAGGATACAGGAAGTCATCTCCGGTCTCTGGCTCTCTTGAGCGGAGCGGAGGAGTTGTAGTTTCCTAGCATTTATTCACCGACAAATAAACTGTCCACACACTGCTACACCTACGATCACAACTAGAACGCCACCAACAACCTCACACTCACCACCAACACACACACACGGTCTGTTGGATACTCGTCAGAGTTACGCAGACCGCGGCGACGGCGAGCATGAAGCATCCGGCAACACTAGAGCTGCTAACGTAGCACAAACACACACACTGTTTGTTGGACACTCGTTAAAGTTCCGCCGGGCAGACACACAGTTGACAACCTGCTAAACTAAACTAAATGTGCGGTGGAGACTTTTACTGGGATGGAAAAAAATGTAAATGTAATAATCACAATTTCCTACCTGGTCAAACTGATGTGGTTCTCCTCAGGTGGGCAGAAAAGAGCCTCTCAATAATTAAAGATTAGTGCCTCTTTTATTTATAAGTTCACTCTCCCTCATCGTCACTTTTTCTCGCTACCTACAAACTTTCTAAGACGCGTTCAGCCCACTCTGACGTCTCAGTCTTTTATGAACACATGGCTCCCTCCACCAAACCTTTAGTATCACAGCTGGTCTCTAACCTAAAGGAGAACATCTCCTCTGAATATCTAAAGGATGCACGGGGCGAGGGAAAGTGGCTCTGAAAATACTGCTTGAGCTTTGGGGAGAAAGGTGCTGAGTAGAATTAAGGTTTGTTCTGTTAATGCCAGACTTCAGCTCATACAATTTAAAACTATACTATCGTATACAACACTCAAAGGTCAAGCTGAATCTAATCTACCCTCCATTATAACCCTAAATGTGAGAAATGTGAGTCGGAGGACGCTAATACAGAGTTATATTAGGGAAGCAAGTCACCCCTGACTTTAATCTGGCTATAGTGGGCTGTTCTGAATGCTGCTTCCATCCACCATGTGGGAGTCAACTGGCTCTCATGTTTGGCATTGTTGTGGATTAAACGGTTATTTTAAGGGAA